>NC_045127.1:29496955-29510664 GCF_007655135.1 Punica granatum | reverse complement strand
CGGACTTCGCGTCCATTTTACTGCTTTCCTCGGGCTTCGTCCTAGTGACTTTATCGCTTTCCGGACTTCGCGTCCACGGACTTCGCGTCCATTGTACTGCTTTCCTCAGGCTTCGGCCTAGTGACTTTATCGCTTTCCGGACTTCGCATCCATCTTACTGCTTTCCTCGGGCTTCGGCCTAGTGACTTTATCGCTTTCCGAACTTCGCGTCCACGGCATTCGCGTCCATTTTACTGCTTTCCTCGGACTTCGGCCTAGTGACTTTATCGCTTTCAGGACTTCGCGTCCACGGATTTCGTGTCCATTTTACTGCTTTCCTCGGGCTTCGGCCTAGTGACTTTATCGCTTTCCGGACTTCGCGTCCACGGACTTCGCGTCCATTGTACTGCTTTCCTCGGGCTTCGGCCTAGTGACTTTATCGCTTTCCGGACTTCGCGTCCACGGACCTCGCGTCAATTCTGCTGCTTTTCTCGGGCTTCGGCCTAGTGACTTTATCGCTTTCCGGACTTCGCGTCCACGGACTTCGCGTCCATTTTACTGCTTTCCTCGGGCTTCGGCCTAGTGACTTTATCGCTTTCCGGACTTCGCGTCAACGGACTTCGCGTCCATTTTACTGCTTTCCTCGGGCTTCGGCCTAGTGACTTTATCGCTTTCAGGACTTCGCGTCCACGGACTTCGCGTCCATTTTACTGCTTTCCTCGGGCTTCGGCCTGGTGACTTTATCGCTTTCCGGACTTCGCGTCCACGGACTTCGCGTCCATTTTACTGCTTTCCTCGGGCTTCGGCCTAGTGACTTTATCGCTTTCCGGACTTCGCGTCCATTTTACTGCTTTCCTCGGGCTTCGTCCTAGTGACTTTATCGCTTTCCGGACTTCGCGTCCACGGACTTCGCGTCCATTGTACTGCTTTCCTCAGGCTTCGGCCTAGTGACTTTATCGCTTTCCGGACTTCGCATCCATCTTACTGCTTTCCTCGGGCTTCGGCCTAGTGACTTTATCGCTTTCAGAACTTCGCGTCCACGGACTTCGCGTCCATTTTACTGCATTCCTCGGGCTTCGGCCTAGTGACTTTATCGCTTTCCGGACTTCGCGTCCACGGACTTCGCGTCCATTTTACTGCTTTCCTCGGGCTTCGGCCTGTGACTTTATTGCTTTCAGGACTTGGCGTCCACGAACTTCGCGTCCATTTTACTACTTTCCTCGGGCTTCGGCCTAGTGACTTTATCGCTTTCCGGACTTCGCGTCCACGGACTTCGCGTCCATTTTACTGCTTTCCTCGGGCTTCGGCCTAGTGACTTTATCGCTTTCCGGAGTTCGCGTCCACGGACATCGCGTCCATTTTACTGCTTTCATCGGGCTTCGGCCTAGTGACTTTTTCGCTTTCCGGACTTCGCATCCACGGACTTCGCGTCCATTTTACTGCTTTCCTCGGGCTTCGGCCTAGTGACTTTATTGCTTTCCGGACTTCGCGTCCACGGACTTCGCGTCCATTTTACTGCTTTCCTCGGGCTTCGGCCTAGTGACTTTATCGCTTTCCGGACTTCGCGTCCATTTTACTGCATTCCTCGGGCTTCGGCCTAGTGACTTTATCGCTTTCCGGACTTCGCGTCCACGGACTTCGCGTCCATTTTACTGCTTTCCTCTGGCTTCGGCCTAGTGGACTTTATTGCTTTCAGGACTTCGCGTCCACGGACTTCGCTTCCATTTACTGCTTCCTCGGGCTTCGGCCTAGTGACTTTATCGCTTTCCGGACTTCGCGTCCACGGACTTCGCGTCCATTTTACCGCTTTCCTCGGGCTTCGGCCTAGTGACTTTATCGCTTTCCGGATTTCGCGTCCACGGACATCGGTCCATTTTACCGCTTTCCTCGGGCTTCGGCCTAGTGACTTTTTCGCTTTCCGGACTTCGCATCCACGGACTTCGCGTCCATTTTACTGCTTTCCTCGGGCTTCGGCCTAGTGACTTTATCGCTTTCGGACTTCGCGGTCACGGACTCGCGTCCACGGACTTCGGTCCATTTTACTGCTTTCCTCGGGCTTCGGCCTAGTGACTTTATCGCTTTCCGGACTTCGCGTCCACGGACTTCGCGTCCATTTTACTGCTTCCTCGGGCTTCGGCCCTAGTGACTTTATCTCTTTCAGGGACTTCGCGTCCACGAACTTCGCGTCCATTTTACTGCTTTCCTCGGGCTTCGGCCTAGTGACTTTATCGCTTTCCAGACTTCGCGTCCACGGACTTCGCGTCCATTTTACTGCTTTCCTCGGGCTTCGGCCTAGTGACTTTATCGCTTTCCGGACTTCGCGTCCATTTTACTGCTTTCCTCGGGCTTCGGCCTAGTGACTTTATCGCTTTCAGGACTTCGCGTCCACGGACTTCGCGTCCATTTTACTGCTTTCCTCGGGCTTCGGCCTAGTGACTTTATCGCTTTCCGGACTTCGCGTCCATTGTACTGCTTTCCTCGGGCTTCGGCCTAGTGACTTTATCGCTTTCCAGACTTCGCGTCCACGGACTTCGCGTCAATTCTACTGCTTTTCTCGGGCTTCGGCCTAGTGACTTTATCGCTTTCCGGACTTCGCGTCCACGGACTTCGCGTCCTTTTTACTGCTTTCCTCCGGCTTCGGCCTAGTGACTTTATTGCTTTCAGGACTTGGCGTCCACGAACTTCGCTTCCATTTTACTGCTTTCCTCGGGCTTCGGCCTAGTGACTTTATCGCTTTCCGGACTTCGCGTCCACGGACTTCGCGTCCATTTTACTGCTTTCCTCGGGCTTCGGCCTAGTGACTTTATCGCTTTCCGGATTTCGCGTCCACGGACATCGCGTCCATTTTACCGCTTTCATCGGGCTTCGGCCTAGTGACTTTTTCGCTTTCCGGACTTCGCATCCACGGACTTCGCGTCCATTTTACTGCTTTCCTCGGGCTTCGGCCTAGTGACTTTATGGCTTTCCGGACTTCGCGTCCACGGACTTCGCGTCCATTTTACTGCTTTCCTCGGGCTTCGGCCTAGTGACTTTATCGCTTTCCGGACTTCGCGTCCACGGACTTCGCGTCCATTTTACTGCTTTCCTCGGGCTTCGGCCTAGTGACTTTATCGCTTTCGGACTTCGCGTCCACGGAACTTCGCGTCCATTTTACTGCTTTCCTCGGGCTTCGGCCTAGTGACTTTATCGCTTTCCAGGACTTCGCGTCCACGGACTTCGCGTCCATTTTACTGCTTTCCTCGGGCTTCGGCCTAGTGACTTTATCGCTTTCCGGTACTTCGCGTCCATTTTACTGCTTTCCTCGGGCTTCGGCCTAGTGACTTTATCGCTTTCGGACTTCGCGTCCACGGACTTCGCGTCCATTTACTGCTTTCTCGGGCTTCGGCCTAGTGACTTTTTCGCTTTCCGGAACTTCGCGTCCACGGACTTCGCGTCCATTTTACTGCTTTCCTCGGGTTTGGCCTAGTGACTTTATTGCTTCCGGACTTCGCGTCCACGGACTTCGCGTCCATTTTACTGCTTTCCTCGGGCTTCGGCCAAGTGACTTTATCGCTTTCCGGACTTCGCGTCCACGGACTTCGCGTCCATTTTACTGCTTTCCTCGGGCTTCGGCCTAGTGACTTTATCGCTTTCAGGACTTCGCGTCCACGGACTTCGCATCCATTTTACTGCTTTCCTCGGGCTTCGGCCTAGTGACATTATCGCTTTTCGGACTTCGCGTCCATTTTACTGCTTTCGTCGTGCTTCGGCCTAGTCACTTTATCGCTTTCAGGACTTCGCGTCCACGGACTTCGCGTCCATTTTACTGCTTTCCTCGGGCTTCGGCCTGGTGACTTTATCGCTTTCCGGACTTCGCGTCCACGGACTTCGCGTCCATTTTACTGCTTTCCTCGGGCTTCGGCCTAGTGACTTTATCGCTTTCAGGACTTCGCGTCCACGGACTTCGCGTCCATTTTACTACTTTCCTCGGGTTTCGGCCTTGTGACTTTATCGCATTCCGGACTTCGCGTCCGCGGACTTCGCGTCCATTTTACTGCTTTCCTCAGGCTTCGGCCTAGTGACTTTATTGCTTTCCAGACTTCGCGTCCACGGACTTCGCGTCCATTTTACTACTTTCCTCGGGTTTCGGCCTACTGACTTTATCGCTTTCCGAACTTCGCGTCCACGGCATTCGCGTCCATTTTACTGCTTTCCTCGGACTTCGGCCTAGTGACTTTATCGCTTTCAGGACTTCGCGTCCACGGACTTCGTGTCCATTTTACTGCTTTCCTCGGGCTTCGGCCTAGTGACTTTATCGCTTTCCGGACTTCGCGTCCACGGACTTCGCGTCCATTGTACTGCTTTCCTCGGGCTTCGGCCTAGTGACTTTATCGCTTTCCGGACTTCGCGTCCACGGACTTCGCGTCAATTCTGCTGCTTTTCTCGGGCTTCGGCCTAGTGACTTTATCGCTTTCCGGACTTCGCGTCCACGGACTTCGCGTCAATTCTACTGCTTTTCTCGGGCTTCGGCCTAGTGACTTTATCGCTTTCCGGACTTCGCGTCAACGGACTTCGCGTCCATTTTACTGCTTTCCTCGGGCTTCGGCCTAGTGACTTTATCGCTTTCAGGACTTCGCGTCCACGGACTTCACGTCCATTTTACTGCTTTCCTCGGGCTTCGGCCTGGTGACTTTATCGCTTTCCGGACTTCGCGTCCACGGACTTCGCGTCCATTTTACTGCTTTCCTCGGGCTTCGGCCTAGTGACTTTATCGCTTTCCGGACTTCGCGTCCATTTTACTGCTTTCCTCGGGCTTCGTCCTAGTGACTTTATCGCTTTCCGGACTTCGCGTCCACGGACTTCGCGTCCATTGTACTGCTTTCCTCAGGCTTCGGCCTAGTGACTTTATCGCTTTCCGGACTTCGCATCCATCTTACTGCTTTCCTCGGGCTTCGGCCTAGTGACTTTATCGCTTTCAGAACTTCGCGTCCACGGACTTCACGTCCATTTTACTGCTTTCCTCGGGCTTCGGCCTAGTGACTTTATCGCTTTCCGGACTTCGCGTCCACGGACTTCGCGTCCATTTTACTGCTTTCTTCGGGCTTCAGCCTAGTGACTTTATTGCTTTCCGGACTTCGCGTCCACGGACTTCGCGTCCATTTTACTGCTTTCCTCGGGCTTCGGCCTTGTGACTTTATCGCTTTCCGGACTTCGCCTCCACGGACTTCGCGTCCATTTTACTGCTTTCCTCGAGCTTCGGCCTAGTGACTTTATCTGCTTTCCGGACTTCGCGTCCACATTACTGCTTTCCGGACTTCGCGTCCACTTTACATGCTTTCCGCGAGCTTGGGCCCATCACCTACCACTCCACATCCTCCAAACCCTAATCATGCTACTATCTTATAACAGGAGGGGCGAGCCACCACGGAGAACGAGTATGCAGCGAAAGAGGGGCAAGCTGTAAGCACCCCATTCTGGCCCACCGGCTTCCCGCACGAGGATTCCCGACCGAAGCTCGGGACACTATTCCTCGCCCGGCAATCAGGGGGCGAATAGGCGAGCACGGGGTCATGAGCAATAGGTGAAGAGCACGGTTCACTGAGAAAAGTCGAAGAGAGCAGTCGGAGGAACTTACAGGCGAAGAATCTCGAAAACAGCGAGCTGGCACTATGGCACTATTCACCACCGAGTCACCGATGCATCGAAAGGTGCCCAATATGGGACTCCAAAAATCCCTCTCAGTGCCAAAGTGACCAATGACACGTCCGGGCGCATTTCCGGGGCATCCTGCTTAGGCCGGGACACCCCGATCCCCCACAGACGCCTTTTCTGACAGAGCTCCCGGGGTTCGCTCCATTGACGAGCAAACGGCCCCTCAAAACGGGTCTACAGGCGCCCAGGGACCACCAGGGCCGGGGAGCAAGCTTCAGACAACCTTCCGGAACTCGGCTCGGTCTCCCGAAGTACGTTTCAGTGGTCACGAACGCCTCCCGGCGAACCTTCGGGTATTTCCACGGAAAGCAGAGACCACAACGATCGCTGAGTACCTCACAATAATCCCCAAGCATCTCAAGGCATTCAGGGCACACTGAGAAAATCTCGGTCAAAGTCCCCGACCGAGGACGACGGGCCAACGATCCCCCGCGGGGCAAAAGGATCGCCAAAACGAATGCAGGCATGCACAAAGAACAATCGGGGATCGAGGGACGCTAAACTCCACTCCGAACGTCCGAACAGGGCAAAACCGACTCCCGAGACGCCGAGTCGCCCGAACGTCCGTCCACACGACGCATGGTGATATTAGGCTCATTGAAATCCTCGTCATTCAAGCATTCCAAATCCATAAATTAATTGGATATCGGAGATCGGACGCGCGCTCAATCAAGTCTCAAGTATTTTCCGGCTTTTCTCTCGATCGAACGGGACCCACAGCTCAGCCAAGCCAAGCCATCAAGCCGCGGCTCAACCCCAAGCCACGGCTCAACCCTCGGCTCTGATGGACGGCCCAAGCCGCGGCTCCCCCTCCCATGGCCGGCAACTCCAAGGCTCCCCCTCCACACAATTTGAATTTTTGGCTCTTACACCCATCACTTCCTCTCACATCTATCACCTCCCATCACCCATCCATCACACCCATCACTCCCCTTTGCTTCCCCCACACTCTAAGTGACCATTTCCCCTCCCTAATTGCCTTAAATTTTCGGCAGCCCTAGCTTAGTCCACTAAACCGCACTTTACTTCACTTAATCGGGCCATTAAGCTAGCCTATAAGTTCCCTTCCATCATTAACTCTAATCACTACTTCATTCTCACTCTCTCTCAAGCCAATCTCTCTCAAGAATCCTCTCAAGCTCCAGCCCTCTCCTTCATTTCCGTTCACCCCTTGCCAAGGCCGAAACCGACCAAACCCGCCGGAAAACCACCCGGTATTCCGGTGACCACCCGACCCGACTTAAGCCAAAAATCACCAAACTCCCTAGCCTACATATTTTCCACCCCCTAAGTCCATTTCCGGGCTTGGATTTTCGATTTGAGGTCCCCAACATCCCGTTCCAGCCGTAAGAACGTTCGGGTCCCGGGACCCCTAGTCGCGCGCACACGGCCCTCCACGCGTGCCATTTCTTCCCACGACTTCGGCGAGTCGTGCCATTATGTTCAAAGGGTTCCTCACAACCCTCACCCTCCCCCGTAAAGAGGTGGTCACGGTCCGAGGGCCGATCAACCGTGCACAACCGGCATTCACCCGTTTTTCTCAAACCGGGTTTTCCTCATTATTACCGAGTTTTCTCTCACTTTTTCGGGTTCGTTCAGGCCTTGGCACGCTCAGGTCTGCCCATGCTCGTGTAGATCCGCCTCTTAGGAGTCCAACGAACCCGACCTCACACCGTGCCGTGACCGGAGCAAGCGTGCCGACTTGTTTTTCCCCGACTAGCCGCGGCTGTCTTCTACCCGGGTCACCCATCCGTGACTTCAAGCCGAGTCTTGCGACTCCCACGGCCACTTCCCCGACTCTTTCCCTCGCACGACGAGGCTAGGTAACATCCCTCTACAACTTAGGGAAGTTAGGATCTTCGATGCTTGCTCATATGAGATGTTTATGTGGTTTAAACAAGTCGGATGCATGAAAGCTTGCCCTTTTCCTTCGGATCTACGTCCCCATGCATTTTCATGCACGCACGTCCACCATGTCACGTTCACATGTCCATATGATGCTCGTGCCGTGAAGGGAAAGGGTTAGAATCGAGGTAGGGGAGACACTCAAGCCACGGTTAGACCATGGGAGCCCACGGCCTAGGTCCAAAGAGGGGACCCGTGGGCTCTCTTGGTCCCTCCGGGGCTTGATCGGCCTCCTCTTCCCCGAAACTTGTCTGTTCCCGTATTATTATCATTGTTCGTTGCATGAGGTTTATTAGCATGGCGGGAATAGGCTTAGATCGGGACCGGAGAACCTCCCTTGACTCGTGTGAGCCAAGTGGACTCACGGCCATCCTTGGAGAATTATGGCCGAGAGTCCCCTTGGACCACACGGGTCTAAGGTGGTTTCCCCCTTTCCAAAATGAGCCGGTTCCCGCGTTTCTCGCTTTCCCATCGTATGAGTCGACGCCGTTTTTATGGATTTTCGTTATATTACGTGTTATATGTACTTGTTTGCGTGTTCGTTTGCGTTTAAGAGACCTTGACGGCGTCGATTTTTCTTTTGTTTTATTGAAATAGATTTCGTTCTTGAGTTTAAGCGTATTATGCATGTAAGACACGATCGGAATCGTCCCTCGGAATTGATTGTATCCATGTTTTTTTACATTGTTCCCGATGGCCATGTGATAACTAAATGATAAGTATGTCGGTCTTGGATAATTTCCTATCAAAAACCATAATAATTATATGAAATCACTACCAATGAATAATTTTCACAAACGGGAAAATGGGACGAATCATTCGGCTAATTAAATCACTTGGACTAAATAATTGGGCTAATCAATCCTCAATTTGTAAACGCGTCGATGATTTACGGAACCACGAGAATGCCCTTTTCCATCAAAATTCACAATTTCAAAATACCGAGACACGTGACACGAATGGAATTAATGTCTAGTGAGTACTCACGTGCCGTGACTCGGGTCCGGGCCCAATTTGAGGCGGCCCGAGTCGGGGCACGAGAGTCCTCCTTAGACTCTTTCGTATGACGCGATCTCCAATCTATACCCGAACATTGCAATTTTATCATCCAAGGACATAGTCGTCATTCCGCGATTCACCGATACCCTAGGCGCTAGGAAGTCGGAAACACCTCGATCTATGGATGGGAAGGGGCAACCCGTCCGGGTGCGAGTCTCATTCGCACGGCCCATTCCGTCCATCTTCGGTGTTTCTATCTTCCTATTGTAGATTCGGTGGGGAACATTTTATTTCAGTTATAAAACACAAAGAAACGGACTAATCATACATCCGGCCTAATCAAACACTAGGTAATGGATAGGCGGAATGATAGATTCCAAATCTAAAGTCAAAACACGAGTTTGGCTAATTCGGTGAAACCGCAGTGACACTTAACTGAATAAAAGTCATAAAACAAACATACACATGTAATTGGCTTGGAACCTTATCCTAGCCCGCTTTCTAGGTTTGCCTAGGTTAGATGCATTGTTTGCCAATCAACCACGGGTAATAACTGATTAAATCACGTACATTCGGCCTAATACACAATTCGTTTGTATTCACTGACACTTGTCAGTTGTTGTCAGTTGCTTTCTGTATTGTGTCAGTTATATCAGTTTTCTTCCGTTTTATTCTTGCTTTTGATGATTTATTGCGGTTCGGGCCCGAACCCATAGGTCACGTGTTGCATGGGGTCCAACGCCCCAAATCACCGAACACGAGGTCCAACGCCTCTTAACTCACCGAGCGCATGCAACCCGAGTGCGGAATGGGATCAAGCCTCGATTCACCGTCACACTCCGAATACGGCCTATGTGGAAGGCGAATTTGGATTGAGCGCGTGAAACGTGTCTAGATATCACCCGGGAGCTCGATCGATCCCACGGTTACAGTGGAAACAAGTCGTTTTTCAACAAACCGTCGGTTCGATCGGACCCGACCCCCGGCTCTTCGAGCCCGCGTTGCCTTAATTCGTTTACCGGTCATTCAAAACACACGGTGAGCCGGAGCGGAATATTGGCCCAATGCAAACCGATCGGGATCCATTTACTTATTCAGTTGTACTTTGTAATTATTCGAGAGAATATTGCGAGGATTTTATTTGTATAATCATTCATCTCCTTGTAAGGATCCCCGATCGGTGGGCGAGAGGTCCGAGTGTCGAATCGGTCGAGTTGGTCTATTATCACCAAGATGAGTAAGCTCGAATACTCACGGTCTCGGTTCTCGCAGGGAATCGACCATCACGGTCCGATGAACTGTAACGCTAAGATAGTGAACCGATTCCTCGATGCACAAGCCTACTCATCTTTCGGACTCTTCGCCCAACTTGATCACTTCAACGAATTTACGGTGTCAAAACGGGAGAGTCGAGCGCAACTCTAAATCACGCGGAAAATAAATAAAATGGCAATCCTAGCAAGCTAGAGTACCGAAAGGGCGTGCGGGATATAGGCCCGCACGTAATAGAACCCCCGAATTCGGAACTTCCGGTTCCATACGACCATTGCCTTAGCATTTAGGTGTACCCCGTACCCCTAGACCCGGGTAACTTGCCAGCCCTCGACCCTCGGGTCGTAAAATGGCAAGTGGCGACTCCTTCTCACGTGCGTCCGTCCCGCGTCCCCGGGAAGGTGGACACTCCCAAGCCGCGTTTGCTTAGGCGCGCGCATGCGTGCCCCGACGAGATTAAATTTGGGTGCGCACACGGGCACCGTGCTCGGCGACCGGTAACCGACCACTGGTCACCGGGCACGGTCGCGGGGCACTGGGCACTGGGGCACTGGGCACGGCCAGCGGTCACCGGGCACGGGAGCGGGAACGGTCACAGGGCACGAGAACGGGCACGGGCACCGGGCACTGGTCACGTTCACGGGGCACGATCACTGGCCTCGGTCACGGGGCACGATCACCGGTCAGGATCACTGATCACGGTCATGGGGCACGATCACCCGGTACGATCATCGAGCACTGGGGGCGGTACTGGGCACGGTCACCAGGCCGAGTGCACAGGCCACGGTCACTGGCCCGATCACTGGTAGCGGTAACGGGGCACGGTCACTGGGAACGGTACCGGGCGCGGTGCTGGGCACGGTCACCGGGCACGATCACTGGCGAGGGTCACTGGGCACGATCGCGGGGGGCAGCGCTGGTCACAGTCAGGGGGCAGGGTCACTGGCCACTGTCGCGATCACTGGGCACGGTCACGGTGCACGATCACCGGTCTCGGTCACGGGGGGGCACGGTCGCGGGGTGCGATCGCCGGGCACGGTCGCGGGGCACGATCGTCGAGCACGGTCGCCGGGCGCGATCACCGGGTACGATCCCTGGTCTCGGTCGGGGGCCACTATCATCGATCACGGTCACGGGGCGCGATCACCCGGTACGATCACGGGGCACGATCACTGGGCAGTATCACTGATCACGGTCACTGGGCACGATCACCGGGCCCTGGTGGCAGTACTGGGCACGGTCACCGGCCAAGGGCACTGGTCACGGTCACTTGCTAGGGTCTCGGGGCACGATCACTGGCTGAGGTCACGGGGCACGATCACCGGTACTGGGCGCGGTGCTGGTCACGGTCACGAGGCACGATCACCGGCCACGGTCACGGGGCACGATCACTGGTCATGGTCACGGGGCACGATCACCGGTCACGGTCACTGGTCACGATCGCCGGGCACGGTCACGGGGCACGATCGCCGGGCACGGTCACGGGGCACGATCGCCGGGCACGGTCACGGGGCACGATCGCCGGGCACGGTCACGGGGCACGATCGCCGGGCACGGTCACGGGGCACGATCACTGGTCCTGGTGGGAGTACTGGGCACGGTCACCGGCCAAGGGCACTGGTCACGGTCACTGGCTTGGGTCTCGGGGCACGATCACTGGCTGAGGTCACGGGGCACGATCACCGGTACTGGGCGCGGTGCTGGTCACGGTCACGAGGCACGATCACTGGCCACGGTCACGGGGCACGATCACTGGTCACGGTCACGGGGCACGATCACCGGTCACGGTCACTGGTCACGATCGCCGGGCACGGTCACGAGGCACGATCGCCGGGCACGGTCACGGGGCACGATCGCCGGGCACGGTCACGGGGCACAATCACTGGTCCTGGTGGGAGTACTGGGCACGGTCACCGGCCAAGGGCACTGGTCACGGTCACTGGCTTGGGTCTCGGGGCACGATCACTGGCTGAGGTCACGGGGCACGATCACCGGTACTGGGCGCGGTGCTGGTCACGGTCACGAGACACGATCACTAGCCACAGTCACGGGGCACGATCACCGGTCACGGTCACGGGGCACGATCACCGGTCACGACCACCGGGCACGGTCACGGGGCACGATCACTGGTCACGGTCACGGGGCACGATCACCGGGCACGGTAACGGGGCACGATCACCGGGCAGGGTCGCGGGGCACGATCACTGGGCACGGTCGCTGGAACGATCACGGGCACGTCCAGCGCACGGTCACGGCACGCCCAGGGCACGGTGGTGACCGTGTGGTGCTAAATTCCCAGGACGCCAATATCACCTCCTGGGAAGAAGGAAAATGTAAAGTAAGCTCTTTAGGGGGGTAGACTCGCAGCCTCTCCCCCCTGCGTCCCTCCACCACCACGCTGCACGTCCCCATGCTCGACCCTATCATGTCCCTACCTGGTGGTGCGTGCCTTGCCCCCGTCCGACCACCCGACTCCGGACACCTGCCTCCGGTCCAGTCCGGTCCGGTCGAGTCGGTCGGTCGGTCGGCGGTGGCGTTCGGACGCTGGCGAGCGTGCGCTCGCACTCGCGACAAGTGCTGCAAGCGGTATCGGTGCTGGAATCGCCCCGTAGCGATGGATTTCGCTAGCCTCCCCCCCGTTCCCTCCCCGATAGTCAGGCGGACGCGATTCTCGAAATGCCCCGTAGCGTTGGTTTTCACTCGCGTTGCCCCGAAAATCACTCGACCCTCACGGGAGCCCTCGCTCGCGCTCCTAGCAGCGTGGGTGTGGCTGTGTCTGGGTCGATGCGATCGGGTTGATGCCCGAATCGTTCCGTAGCGATGGATTTCGCTCGCCGAGTCCTGAAAATTACGCACTCTTCCGCGGGCGCCCGGTCATGCGCGTTCCGTGTGCCTGTTCCTCGATGCTGCTGCCGGACTGATGCTCGAAGCGACCCGTAGCGATTGTGTGTCGCGCCTATCGTGCGGCCGTGGCCATTGGAAAGCTCACTTCCCTTCCCGACGAACCTTATCATTTAGAGGAAGGAGAAGTCGTAACAAGGTTTCCGTAGGTGAACCTGCGGAAGGATCATTGTCGAGACCTACGCGACAGAACGACTTGAGAACCAGCTGCTCCAAATGGGCCAGGGTCCCCCGGCCGCCGGGATGGCGGGGGCGCTTCGTCGCCTTTCCCGTCCCGGTCGTACAGTGTAAAACCCCGGCGCGGAAGGCGCCAAGGATCAGAAACAGGAGAGGCACGTCGCCCGCCTGAGGGACCGTGCAGTCTCGTGCGTGGCACACCGTTGCGGCTGGCCCAAAAAGCAGCACAGGAGCGACGCGCTCCGCGGTGCGCGGTGGCGGCAGTACATGGCCCCTCGGGCATCCGTCCGGAGCCGTCCCTTCCGCGTTGCTCGGTGGCCTTCCATCCAAATAACGCGACCCCAGGTCAGGCGGGGCCACCCGCTGAGTTTAAGCATATCAATAAGCGGAGGAAAAGAAACTAACGAGGATTCCCCTGGTAACGGCGAGCGAACCGGGAAATGCCCACCGTAAAAATGGGGCGCCGTCGGCGCTCGAATTGTAGTATGGAGAAGCGTCCTCAGCGATGGACCGGGCGCAAGTTCCCTGGAAAGGGGCGCCATAGAGGGTGAGAGCCCCGTTGTGTCTGGACCCTGTCGCACCACGAGGTGCCGTCGACGAGTCGGGTTGTTTGGGAATGCAGCCCCAATCGGGCGGTAAATTCCGTCCAAGGCTAAATACGGGCGAGAGATCGATAGCAAACAAGTACCGCGAGGGAAAAATGAAAAGGACTTTGAAAAGAGAGTCAAAGAGTGCTTGAAATTGTCGGGAGGGAAGCGGATGGGGGCCGGCGATGCGCCCCGGTC
>NC_045127.1:29459455-29486955 GCF_007655135.1 Punica granatum | reverse complement strand
CCGGTCCTCGGAATTGTTCGTAATTACATTCCCTTTTAATCGTGGCCCACGCGTTTATTACTTATTGGATATGCTAGACCCGAACCTCATCCGTCAGAACCGTAACCGCGACATGAAATAATAAATATCAAAAATCTTACGAACGGGGTAAACGGGACGTGTCATTCGATTAATTAAATCACTTGGACTAAATAATTGGGCGAATCGATCCTTAATTTGTAAACGCATCGATGATTTACGGAACGGCGAGAATGCCCTTTTCCATTAAAAATTCACAATTTCAAAATACCGAGACATGTAACACGAATAGAATTGATGTCTAGCGAGTACTCACGTGCTATGACTCGAGTCTGGGCCCAATTTGAGGCGGCCCGAGTCAGGGCACGCGAGTCCTTAGACTCCTTCGTGTGACGCGATCTCCAATTTATTTCCGAACTTTGCAATTTTATCGTCCAAGGGCCTGACCGTCATTCCGTGATTCACCGATACCCTAGGCGTTAGGAAGTTGGAAACACTTCGATCTATGAACAAAGAGGGCCGCCCGTTCGGGCGCAAGTTTCATTTGCTCGGCCCATTCCGTTCACTTTCGGTGTTTCTATCTTCCTATCGTATATTCGGTGGGGGAACATTTTATTTCTGTTATGAACACGAAGATTCGGATTAATCGTGCACCCGACTTAAACAAACATTAGATAATGCATAGGCGGAATGTTAGATTCCAATCTAGAGTCAAAACACGAGTTTGGCTAATTCGGTGAAACCGTAGCGACACTTAACTGAATAAGAGTCCTAAAACAAATTCACACATATAATTGGCTTAGAACCATATTCTAGCGCACCCTCTATGTTTGCCTAGGTTAAATACATTGTTTGTTAATCAACCCCGGTTAATAACTGATTAAATCACGTACATTTGACTTAATACACCATTTGTCTGTATTCATCCACGTTTGTCAGTTGTTATCTGTTTTCCATCGGTTTTATCAGTTTCCTTCTGTTTTCCATCCGTTTTGTTGATTTGTTGCGGTTCGGGTCCGAGCCCATAGGTTATGTGTTGCACGGGGTTCAACGCCCCAAATCTCCGAACACGAGGTCCAACGCCTCCTAACTCACTAAGTGCGTGCAACCCGAGTGCGGAATGGGATCTAACCCCGAGTCACCGTCACACTCTGAATGCGGCCTATGTGGGAGGCAAATTTGGATTGAACGCGTGAAACGGGTTTAGATATCACCCGGGGACTCGATCGGTCCATCGGATACAGTGGGAACCAACCGGTTCCCTTGCAAATCGTTGGATCAATCGGACCCGACCCCCGGCTCTTTGAGTCCGCGTTGCCTTAATTTACTTATCGGTCATTCAAAACACACGGTGAGCCGGAGCGGAATATTGGCCCAATGCGAACCGGTTGGGATCTACTTACTCATTCAGTTGTACTTTGTAATTAGTCGAGAGAACATTGTGAGAATTCTATTTGTATGTTCGTTCATATACTTGTAAGGATCCCGATTGATGAGCGAGAAGTCCGAGTGCCGAATCGGTTAAGTTGGTCTATCCCCACCAAAGGATGAGTGAGCTCGGATATTCGTGGTTTCGGTTCACGCAGGGAATCGGCCATCATTGTTCGGTGAACTGTAGTGCTAAGATAGTGAACCGATTCCTCGATGCACAAGCGTACTCACCTTTTGGACGTTTGGCCCAATTTGACCAATTCATCGAATTTACGGTGTCAAAACGGGCGAGTCGAGTACAACCCTAAATCACGCGGTAAATAAACAAAATGGCAAGCCTAGCAAGCTAGAGTACTGAAAGGGCGTGCGGGATATAGGCCCGCACGTAATAGAACCCCCGAATTCGGAATTTCCGGTTCCGTACGACCATTGCCTTAGAATTTAGGTGTACCCCGTACCCCTAGACCCGGGTAACTCACCGGCCCTCGACCTCCGGGTCGTAAAATGGCGAGTGGCGACTCCTTCTCACGTGCGCTCTTCGCGCGTCCCCGGGAAGGTGGACACTCCCAAGCCGCGTCGCATAGGCTTCGCGCATGCGTGCCCCGACGAGATGAAATTCGGGTGCACACAGCTTGGCGACTGCACTGGGGACACTTAGAGGGTTTGGGCTCGCTCCCGCTTGCTTTGTTTGCTTGTTTATTTACCGCTTTCCGCATTTCCCGCTTATCTACTTTACGCACTTTTATCTCTCGCACACGCATTACATATCATACTAGCTCCTAGGTACCTTGTCTGAAATCCCACGGGCACCAAAGTAGGAAGCTAGGTTAGTCAGAGGTTCCGAGTAAGGGAACGGATCGAGTCGGCTATGCCACCGAACCAGCCCCCAAAGATCCTCGCTCGATTTCAAGGAATTCACACCCTTGTATCGGGAGCCCCCATCCCTAGTTAGTGGTTCTCCCAGTAGTACCGAAAACCATGCATACACATGGACCGTCATGCTGGACCAATTTTTGCCTCCATGCCGTCAACCGACCCAAAAGTCGAGTCCTTGAGTCGGCCCATAGTTTTTTTAGGACGGCCATTTTGTGTTTTTGTAAGAAAGAGCGATGTACACTGTAAAGAACACGACTATAGTTTACCTTTCCGCACTGCATGCATTTTTCCGAAAAACTTAGGACATTGCATTGATTTGATTCTTAAGACGTTAAGCCGGCATCTCCTCCATCTAGGTAAGGATGGACCGCTCAGCTCCCGGTCTCAGACTCGAAGCGATCACGCCACTAAAACAAGACATCATGCGTATTCGGAGGACTCTCCGGCTGATGGATCACGCTTTCATCCGGGGCATCATCGGAGATATGGTCATGTTCGTCGAGACCCCGGTGGATTGGATCTTTTTGAGGACCGCCACCGAATTTTGGGATCCCGAGCACGCAGTATTCAACTTCCAGGGAACGGAGTTGGCCCCCACGATCGAGGAGTACACGGCACTCATCCAGAGGCCTACGCCCACGACCCAGGGCATCTTCGTGCCTAACCCGTTCACAACCGTCCAGGGTCACCTCTCCAGTCTTCTCCACATACCTACTCAAGACATCCACGAGGAGCTCCATCAGAGATGGGATCAAGGCATCAGGATTGCGTGGCTCTCTGATTGGACATTCCTCCGCGCAATGACACCTACAACGGTTTCCTATCAGCGCGACGCCTGTCATGGATTCCTGCTCTTGGTCTTCGGCACTCTCCTGTTCCCATACTCGCCGAACCTCATTGACGGGGCTATAGCCCAAATCGTCCTCCAAGCGGTGGGAGGCCATAGTTATGTGGATGCTTTATTAGCCGAGACCGTTCGGTCTCTTGACTATGTTAGGGAGGTTCGGCGCGGCAGGATGAGGGGATCCCCGAACCTACTGCAGACTTGGCTTCTCGCGCACGTCCGCCCCTTTTGCTCATCACATCCATTCTCCTACATCTCCGACGAGCGCTCGTTGATCGAACACCTTGCACCAGTCATCCCACCTCCCGAGCACAGCTTCTCGGAATTGAGGCGTTTTTGGCGTGAGTTGACGCCCGCACGGTTCTTATGGGTCACCCGATGGAACCCCGGCGGCCCCATGATCACGGGATGTCCCGGAATTGTGGGAGTTTCCCTTCTCAGCCACTTGGGGAGCACGCTCATATTCCCCGGTCGGGTAATCAGACAACTCGGCAGCCTACAGGACATTCCCGCCGAGGCGGACCGCCTACCTTTCCGTATCCAATGGGCCGACTCTACATCCACGGCCCCCGCAAGATTCCTACAGATTCGGGAGATTCGCCGCCAACGGGACGCTAGCACCATACAGCGTCTGTACTTCCCCGAACACCCCATCGACGAAGAGCGAGCATTCTCCGCCACATCAGCATACGTGGCTCGGTTCTATTCACAGGGATCGGCACCACCGCAACGGCCCCAGGCCGCCCCGACTCCCTGAGCTACATCCACCCTCGCTCCCAAAGCCGAAAGCTCCATCCAAGCGGCCATGCACGCGGAACTATGGTCCGTCAGGGAGGAACGAGATAGGCTCCGTTGCGAGCTTGTTGATTCCCGCGCAGAGGTCGCGGACTACAAGGAGCTTCAGACGGAGTTGACTCGAGCACGCGCCAGAGTTACACATCTAGATCGGGAGATGGCTTGTTTGAGCGTGCAGTTGGACCGAGTGCACAAAAGGGCGCGCAACCTTGCCCACCCCTAGGATTAGCACATGCGCCCATTTTTGCCCTCGCTCGGACCTACGCCGCTTTCAAACGGCCACCGAGCGCAAAGGGATGTCGGCTTTACGTTTATGTTCCTTTCCTTCCGTGTGTTGTATTTTGTAAAACTATGGAACTCGAATCCGATCAATGTAATGACATTAGTGTTTCGAAAACTCATGCACCTCATACATCTCGTTATCTTATTTATTCCGCACTTGTCATTCAGAATATCGCATGATCTTTACATACTTTTGGAATTCTAGGTGATTATAACTGGCATCGCACCGGTATCCGACTCGTCAACGTCTCAGAATGGCAGAAGAAGATCGAGTCGACATCTCCGAGGAAGTCAATCCCTCGGCTCCGGCCCTTTCTCAACCGCCTCCAACGCACGCTCCGCCGCCTCCGACTCCCGCAGGCATGCTCCCGGCGTACTCGGGCGCCCCTCCTACGCATCTCCAGCCCCGACGTCTTTAGGAGCGCCCCTTGCACGGGCCTCACAGACGCCCTCCGCCTCCAACGACCAAGCCCGCATCATGGCACTCGAGGGCATGGTCAACCAAATGGCCACTAGCATGGCAGAGCTGCTTGCCCTACTCAAGGGATCCAACCGAACCTCTTCGAGCTCCACGCCTCCACCTGGACCGGGGCCGACGGCCAATCCAACCCCATGGGCTCTACCAACTCAAGCCCCGGAGAACATGGAGGCGCCCATACCCCCAACACTGCACACGTCCGTAGCTCACCCCTTCACCAGCCAATTTCCGCCGTCACCGGCCCCCACGGCCGTCCCTCTTCCACCGGCGACCTTCCTATCCTCGGAGCACGTCTTGTCCGCGCCTCCACCCGTTCCCATAACGGCCCCGACTATGGCCTAAACAGTACCTCCGCCGATGGTTTTCCCGGCGTCCAGCGCACCTGCTCCGACTCATCTTCAAGCCGCGGAGCTTCCCCCTATCCGTCTCTACAGCCTCACGCCGGCCTCTCCTACTAGGCACCGCCCCCCATAAACACCACCTTCCACGAACCGGGCACGCCGACTCATGCGGCCCAGTTCGCCTCACCGACGCATTTCTTCCCCGAGGCCGACGCCGAACAGGAGCGTAGGTTGAAATGAATGGAAGAAACGATACGGGCCTTACAGGCGGGTGATGCTCGTCCCGATGCACGCTATGGCGACTGTAGCCTATTCCCGGGTATGCAGCGGCCCCCGAAGTTCAAGGTCCCGGAGTTCAAGACCTATGAGGGCACGACGGATCCACGCCACCACCTCCGCCACTACCGGGGGAAGATGCTGCCGTATTGGGAATATGAGGAGTTTGTCATCCACTCCTTCCAGGATAGCCTGTCGAGATCGGCCCTCGATTGGTTCATGTCGCTGAAGGCCGAGGACATTCCGACGTGGGAGGACCTCTCACGGAGATTCACTAACCAATACCGGTATTGCGCAGAAACGCCTCCCACCCTTCTGGAGCTGAGCACAAAAGAGATGGTACGAGGCCAAAGGTTCGAAGAATACGCTACCAAGTGGCGTGCCCAAGCAGCGAAGCACATCCCTCTAATCAGTGAAGCGCAACAGATCTAGCTGTTTCACTCCACACTGAGGGGAGTGTACTATTCACACCTGTTGGCGCACACTTCGTCGTTCTCCGACCTCATCGAGGCCGGGAAAAAGCTGGATTTGGGGATCAAGCTTGGAAGGATGGAGGACCCCACCAGCAAAGGGTAGGAGTCATCAAAGAAAGCCCCCGCGGCGCCGTCGTCTTCCGGCGGGAGGAGAGCGAAGGAAGTTTCAGTAAACGCCGTCAATACGGCACATCAGGCGCCCCAACAATATTTGGTGAATCTCACGACCACACCGACCACCGCTCCTACCTACTTTCCTCCGCCTCCACAGCACCAACCCCAGTCGATCTACTTTTTAGCCCCACCGATCCCACTGCCGACGAGCTCACAGCCGTACAATCACTTTGCGCCCGCCTCCGCTCAGCGCTCTCAACCCAGGCCCCCGGTGTCGAGAGCCCCTCCACCGGCGCAACAGAACCCTACTCTGCAGGGTCAACAGGTCGGCGGCGTGCAAAACCGACTCCGCAAACAATACGCACCACTGCCTGCTCCTCTCTCTCATATATATCGGCAACTCCTGGCGGGCAACCAGATTCAGTCGGTATCCCCGGGCCCGAACTTCGACCCATCCGTTCAGGAACAATCCAAGCACTGCGAATATCATCAGGGCGTGCCGGGGCACACTCTCGACAATTGTTGGAGGTAGTGGGATGAAATTCAGAGGAGGATCGACAGCAACAAACTCACCTTTAACGCCGTCAGGTCCCCAAATGTGCAGGCCAACCCTCTCCAGGACCATAGGTCGAGTTCGGGGCCTTCTATCAACATGATCTCTGTATGCGCCTCGGGGAGGGACGAAGAAACGCAAGAGAATCCCCCTCCCTTCGTGATCAATTACACTCCCGAAGAACTCACGGTCGGGTTCACGGGACATGTGGCCTCGTCGGCCCCGTTCGTCGTCGACATCCCTGCCCGGGAGCCTTTCTCAGATAGCAAGGTCCCCTGGACCTACGAAGGAAGTGTTGGGAGCATCGAGCAGCAATTCAGTGTCATGGGGATGACACGCTCGGGATGGGTGTATGAGAGCCCGGTGGCCAAGGACAAGGGGAAAGTGCCTGCCGTTGAAGACGGGGCGACGCCCGAAAGCTCGCCTTTCTCGCCCAAGAAGGTGACTGAGGAGGAAGCCGAAGCTTTCATGAAGGTCGTGAAAGCAAGTGAATACAAGGTGGTCGAGCAAATGGCCAAATCCCCGGCCCACATCTCATTGCTTACCCTCCTCCTCGGTTCGGAACCTCACCGAGAGGCCCTCCTCCGGGTACTGACCGCGGCACAAGTCCCGAAGGAAACACCCCCAGACAGGATAGAGGAGACGATCGGGTCCATCTTCTCCAACATCATCCCGTTCTCGTCCGAAGGATGGTCACACTCGCGGGTGTTGCACATTGTCTGCAATTGCAACAATTACATCATCGACCGGGTCATGATTGACAACGGGTCCGCCCTTAACGTTTGCTCGGTAACCACCCTGAGACAAATGAATGTGGACCTCAACCGAGTCCGCCCAAGCAAAACAGCGGTCCGAGCCTTCGACGGCTCACGCAGGGAGGTGAACGGGGAGATCGACCTCCTCATAGATGTTGGCCCATGCTCGTTTAGCATCACTTTCCAGGTGCTCGACATCCCGAATGCGTTCAGCCTGTTGCTCGGGAGGCCTTGGATCCACTCGGCCGGCGCCATCCCCTCTTCTCTGCACCAACGGTTGAAGTTCATCGTCGAGGAGAAGCTCATTACGATGAAAGGAGAGGAGGATTACGCCATCTACAAGGAGACGGCGGTGCCCTACATCAGCGTCGGGGACGATGAAAACCTCCCCTTTCACTCATTCGAAACCATCTCCGTCATCCGAGACTACAGGGAGAGTGGACCGTCCCGTGCCGACCGCATGATAGGGAAGGTTCTCCTGCGCAACAACTACATTCCCGGCATCGGCCTCGGGGCGCGCGGACAAGGGATCAGCCGCCCCATTGAGATCGAAGAGTACAAGCACAGGAGGGGACTCGGCTTTCGCCCCTCCTGCCATGAGATCATCGAGGCCCGCAGGGGCAACCATCTTCACCACCTCGCTGCATATTATGGGAAGCTCAACAGGGGCATTCCAGTCCCCCCGCTATCCCGCTTCTTCCCTGGGCCTTCACACACCATAGGAGGCACCCTTGACGGCGCTTCCTCGGACTCCGACGACACTCCTGCCACTCCGTCAGCCGTGTGCGCCGTCACCGAGGAGATTCCTTCAGGGATTCACATCCGCGTGGCGCATGAAAACGAGGAGTTGGACAACTGGACCTCAGTCCCGCGCTACTCGGCTGTGATTGCCGATGTGTAAGGCTTATCTATGTATAAGATGTTCCCCGCGTGTCGGCATAGCCATGCGCCACACGACGGGAGAGAGGGGTTTCTATTATGGCTTCTTGTTCACAACTTCAATGAAATCTCTTACGCATTTTTTTGAATTCCCTTGCATTCTTTCTCCCTCTCCTATTCTCTATTTCGCAGCGTTATAAATTTTCTAAGACAATTTTCTCGAATTTCCAGGCTCCACTCAAATCCAAATCTCGATGCTTCGATTCGAACCTATCCCGAGAGCAACTCGGTGAGCCCCAACCCGTATACTTTGGGGAAGGGCTTCCCGAGGATAGTCAAGTGCCCGAGATAGAAGAGAGTTTACGTCGCCTCGAAGACCATCAAATCACCTCGGTCGAGCCAACAGAGGAGATCAACGTGGGCACTGAAGAAGAGCCTCGCACCTTAAAGATCGGGACAGCCCTCGACCCTACACAGCGAGCACGGATGATCGACTTCCTGAAGGAATATCAGGAGGTCTTCGCCTGGTCTTACGCCGACATGCCCGGCTTAGACCCCTCAATAGTCGAGCACTTTCTCCCGCTCGACACCGAGAAATTCCCGCCCGAACGGCAACAGTTACGGCGACAGCGGGCCAGCCTCCTTCTCCGCATCAAGGAAGAAGTCGTCAAACAGATCAATGCAGGATTCCTCGAGGTCTGCAACTATTCAGAGTGGGTGGCAAACATCGTGCCAGTGGAAAAGAAGGATGGAAGGGTCCGAGTTTGCGTTGACTACCGAGATCTCAACAAGGCCAGCCCTAAGGACAACTTCCCCTTGCCGCACATCGACGTCCTAGTCGACAATACGGTGCGCCACGCCCAATTCTCTTTCATGGATGGCTTCTCCGGGTACAATCAAATTCGGATGGCCGAGAAGGACAAACTCAAGATGACGTTCACTACGATGTGGGGAACCTTTTGCTACCGCGTTATGCCTTTCGGCCTCAAGAACACGGGGGCGACTTATCAGAGGGCTATGGTCACATTATTCCACGACATGATGCACAAGGAAGTCGAGGTATATGTCGACGACATGATCGCCAAGTCCAAAGAAGGAGAAGACCACCTTATCAACCTGAAGCGCCTTTTCGACCGACTGAAAGAATACAAACTCCGGCTTAATCCGGCAAAGTGCACATTCGGGGCTCGGTCAGGAAAACTGCTAGGATTCGTGGTCAGTGAGCGCGGTATCGAGGTGGATCCGGATAAAGTCAAGGCGATCAAAGAGCTTCCCCCGCCGTCAACGGTCTGGGAGGTGCGCGGCTTCTTGGGGCGACTGAATTACATTGCACGCTTCATTGCAAACCTGACAGATAAGTGCCAACTGCTCTTTCACTTGCTCCGCAAGAATGCGACGATGGAGTGGGACCACGAGTGCCAGAAGGCTTTTGACACCATCAAGGCCTACCTAATTTAGCCGCCGATATTGGTACCACCCGTGCCGAACCGGCCCCTCATTTTGTACCTCACAGTGCGCCGACAGTCCTTAGGGTGCATGTTGGGGCAAGAAGACGAGTCAACGTACACGGAAAGGGCGATATACTACTTGAGCAAGAAGTTCACCGAAGGGGAATCCAATTATCCGGAGATCGAGAAGATGTGTTGCGCGTTGGTATGGGTCATGCAAAGGCTCCGACAGTACACACTCTATCACACAATCCGCTTATTGTCAAAAGCGGACCCCTTGCGGTATTTGCTCGATAGCCCCTCGTCCATGAGGAACATCGCAAAATGGCGCTGTCAGTTGACGGAATACGACATAGAGTACGTGCCTCGCACGTCTGTCAAGGGGCAGGCGATTGCCAACCACCTAGCAGAATTCCCGATCGACGACGACACGCTGATCAACACGGACTTCCCGGATGAAGGAATCCTCCAAGTAGATGAAGAGAAAGAGGAGCCAACGTGGAAGATGTACTTTGACGGGGCTGTCAATTTCGTGGGATCCGGAGTTGGGGCAGTCTTGATATCCCCGGACGGGCGCCATTATCCGATCGCAGCAATAGTGTATTTCTCCTGTACCAACAACATAGCCGAGTACGAGGCGTGCATTCTCGGTTTGCAAGCGGCGATTGATTTCAAGGTGAAGGAGCTAGAGGTGTTTGGTGATTCCATGCTCACGATCTTCCAAACGTTGGGGCAATGGAAGACGAAAGACGCGAACCTAGTCCCGTACCACGAATACCTTGAGGAGTTGGCCAAGAATTTCGAGAAGATCTCGTTCACCTATACTCCACGCGCGAAGAATCAGTTCGCAGACGCACTTGCGACACTTGCATCCATGGCAAGTATTTCAGAGGGGAACATCGTCGAACCTCTCGAAATCGAAGTGGCCAAACGCCCGGCCCATTGCAACGCGATTGAAGCGTCCGAAGCGAAGCCGTGGTATGAGGACATCAATAACTTCTTGCAAACGGGCCAATATCCCCCATTTGCCGATCGCCGCGATCGAAAGACGCTCAAGCGCCTTGCGATGCACTACTTCCTAAGCGGCGAGATACTATATCGCCGTTCCTTTGATTCCACGCTACTCCGGTGCATCGACGAACACGAGTCACGGCACCTTATGGAGGAGGTACACGGAGGGAATTGTGGGCCCCACATGAATGGCCTTATGCTCGCTAAGAAGATCATGCGCTTAGGCTATTATTGGTCCACCATGGAGACTGACTGCGTAAAGCATGTCAGGCACTGTCACCAATGCCAAGTGTACGCCGATCAGATTAAGGCTCCGCCCAACGAATTATGCCCTATGACAGCCCCGTGGCCCTTCTCAATGTGGGGGATGGACGTGATCGGCCCGATCAACCCCAAGGCGTCTAACGGGCACATGTTCATTTTGGTGGCGATTGATTACTTCACCAAGTGGATCGAGGCTATCACTCTCGCGTCGGTCACCGCAAAAGCCGTAGCCCGTTTTCTCAGACGCGACGTCATCGCCCGGTACGGGGTCCCTGCGACGATCATCACGGACAACGCCAAGAACCTAAACAACAAGATCATCGACGAGCTCTGTGCACAATTCAAAATCTGACACCGCATCTCCACCCCATACCATCCCCAAATGAACGGTGCGGTGGAAGTGGCGAATAAGAACATCAAGAAGATCATCGAAAAAATGACGGTGAACTACAAGGATTGGCACGAGATGCTCCCCTATGCACTCTTGGCGTACCGGACATCCATACGGACTTCAACCGGGGCAACCCGTACTCCCTAGTCTATGGCATGGAGGCAGTCCTCCCAATCGAAGTGGAGATCCCTTCCATGAGGATTCTTGCCGAGGCCGAACTTGCAGAAGCGGAGTGGGCAAAGCAGCAATACAAGCAACTAAACCTCATCGATGAGAAAAGGCTAAAAGCGCTATGCCACGGGCAGTGCTACCAACAGAGGATGGCACGAGCATTCAATGCCAAGGTCCGTCCCCGAGACTTCAGTCCCGGTGACCTCGTCCTAAGGAAGGTCCTACATGTCGCACCCGACTCTCGAGGAAAGTTCTCGTACAAATACGACGGCCCCTTCGTCGTCAAAGAGGTTTTCTCCGGAGGAGCGGTCATTTTGAGCGATATGGACGGCACCGAAAATGCCCTCCCTGTAAACGCTGACGCCATCAAGAAGTATTATCCATGAGCGCTTGTATGTATTTTCGTCTTTATTACTCACTGGGCTCCGTGCCCGTTTCATTGTAAGACATTTCTGTTCTCGTGAACGATCGTCAATTCCCGCCGTTCGTCCAATGCTAAGCTTTTTTGAGAGAAAAAAATAAATTTTCCCGCTAGGTTGAAAACCTCTTTGAGGCGACCTAGGCAAAAGTTAGGGAACGAGCGGCACGATTTAAAATCCCGCAAAGGGGAGTCGCGGCAAAAGGAGAGCATAAATCATTTCCTCGCTAGGTCGAAAACCTCTTCGAGGCGGTCTAGGCAAAAGTTAGAGGATCCGAAGGGTGCGATCTCGCCCAAACACGGGGAATCGTAGCAAAAGGTGAGCATTCATGTGAGAAATATCAAATAAAACGCCCCGCTAGGTTATCACGCATCTTGCGACCTAGGCAAAAGTTAGGGGACAATGTCGGCTCGACCACGAAAGAACGGCAACACTTCTCCGTGGAGCTACACCGAGTAGTGGTTCGGCATTCTCCGACGCAAGCAAACTCTCTTCGACTCTCCGGGCTCGAGACTCACCCCGGAATGGGGTCGAATCGGCATATCCTTGATTTCGAGGATCCCATAAGATCCCTCCCATTACCTTTATGCACATAATTTTACGGGTTACCCGTCTCAGAAAAGCTATTCTCTGATAGGGACACGGCCGCCTTCCAAATGGCCACCGATATCATATCCCCAACACATCTTTACATAGATTCCTTTACGCGTCGTAGTCTAAACGATTTCACGCGGCTGACATCCTTTGTAGGCCTCTCTTTTCAACGCGCAGGTGCGATCGAGACCCCCGGGGCATCTTCTCCTTGACGGACTCACGTCTGCCTCACGCGACAGGATATGCTCTCAATGCGCCGGAAACCGTCGAGGGATGCACCACACCGCCCAAACCAACGATGTTCAATGAAGGACGAGCGATAAGAGAACATCGTCAGCCGCCGGGCATGAAGCGGTCCAAATCCGAACGCCAAACAAGCCGTATCACACAGCGCTTTGGGCAAATTCCGGTTTTTAAATTCCTGCTCGGGTCCATCCCGGTTTTTAAATTCCTGTTCGGGTCCATCCCGGTTTTAAATTCCAGTTTGGGTCCATCCCGATTTTAAATTCCTGTTCGGTCCATCCCGGTTTTAAATTCCTGTTCGGGTCCATCCCGGTTTTAAATTCCTGTTCGGGTCCATCCCGGTTTTAAATTCCTGTTCGGGTCCATCCCGGTTTTAAATTCCTGTTCGGGTCTATCTCGATTTTTTAAATTCCTGTTCGGGTCCATCCCGGTTTTTAAATTCCTGCTCGGGTCCATCCCGGTTTTAAATTCCAGTTCGGGTCCATCCCGGTTTTAAATTCCTGTTCGGGTCCATCCCGGTTTTAAATTCCTTTCGGGTCCATCCGGGTTTTAAATTCCTGTTCGGGTCCATCCCGGTTTTAAATTCCTGTTCGAGTCCATCCCGGTTTTAAATTCCTGTTCAGGACCATCCCGGTTTTAAATTCCTGTTCGGGTCCATCCCGGTTTTAAATTCCTGTTCGGGTCCATCCCGATTTTTTAAATTCCTGTTCGGGTCCATCCCGGTTTTAAATTCCTGTTCGAGTCCATCCCGGTTTTTTAAATTCCTGTTCGGGTCCATCCCGGATTTTAAATTCCTGCTCGGGTCCATCCCCGATAGGCTCACGAACCATAACTTGATAAGGAAGAAGGGTGGAGGGTAGAACCAACAAAACTCACTCGATAAGATGACTCGCCACGAGTAAGAAAAGTCGGGTTGATTCGCCACGCTCAAGGATGAACGATAAGAATCGAGGTTTTCGCCACTAAACAAAGGACTTGTTTAGATAAGAAAATAGAGAAAATGCTCTAGGCAATTTCATTCAAATATTCATCAAAGTCTGTCTCCTTCTGTTACAATAGGAGCATATTTATATAGAGGGAAGACACCCCCCTGGACTATAAAATAGGAAACTGATATCTGATATCCTCTAGATTACTTTCCTAAAATAGAGTAATGTAATAATCTGAAATAGGAAACTTAAGATTGCTGACTCAAGCTAATATAGGAAATAATATCTAAATTAAGGGAAACTATATCATAGAAATATTAACTTCTCGTAACAGCTGAAGTCTTTTAAAATATGGGCCATCACTTCGGATTGGACTCCTCGTCTCCTATTTCCAAGCACTTAAGTAAGGTAAAGGGCCCGGGGAGAGTTGTAACAAGCTTCTTGGCCATGGAACGAGTGATAGGACCCGACCTAGATATGGCCTCGTCTTGGACTGCATTCTTGGGCACATCATCCCCTCCCAGTTCGGAAGGATTTGCCCTCAAATCCATATCTTCTTCATCTTCAAAATACGGAGTTAGGTCCCTCACATTGAAGGTTGCTGAAACATTATAATCATCGGGCAACTCAATCTTGTAGGCATTGTCGTTAACCTTCTCCTTGACAAGAAATGGACCCTCAGCCCGCGGCATCAGCTTACTATTTCTCTTACTTGGAAACCTCTCCTTACGAAGGTGAATCCAAATAAGATCACCTGGATTGAAATGAACTTGCTTCCTTCCTTTGTTCGCGCCCTGAGCATATGCTGCGTTCTTCTTCTCAATCTGCTTCTTCACTTGCTCATGTAAAGCTTTGATCTGCTCGGCCCGTTTCTTGCCATCGAAACACAATCTTGAACTGGTTGGTAAGGGTGCCAAATCAAGGGGTGTAATAGGATTGAAACCATAAACCACTTCGAAAGGAGTTTTCCTAGTAGTGCTATGGATGCTCCGATTATAAGAAAATTCAACTAGTGCAAGGCAAGTATCCCAACTCTTCAAGTTTTACTCACAGCAGCTCGAATCGAAGAGGAGAGAGTACGATTTACCACTTCTGTTTGACCATCAGTTTGCGGATGACATGCCGTACTGAATAGCAATTTAGTTCCAAGCTTCGCCCATAAGGTCTTCCAAAAGTAACTTAGGAACTTAGGGTCCCGATCAGACACAATGCTCATAGGAATACCATACATCCTCACCACTTCTTTGAAGAACAAATTAGCAACATGGGCAGCATCATCGGACTTGTGACATGGAATGAAATAAGCCATCTTAGAGAAGCGATCAACTACTACCAGAATCGAGTCTTTGCCCCTCTGAGTCCTTGGTAAGCCAAGTACGAAATCCATACTCAGATCCATCCATGGCTGGTCCGGTACTGGCATAGGCATATATAGGCCATGGGGAGCCTCCTTGCATTTTGCCTTCTTGCAAGTAATACACCGTTCAATAATCCGATGCACGTCCCGAATCATTTTTGGCCAGTAGAAATGCTCCTTGACCATCTCAAGAGTCTTCTTCTCTCCGAAATGGCCGGCTAAACCCCCAGCATGAGCCTCTCGCACTAATAACTCACGAACGGATCCACTCGGAATGCAAGGCTTGCCAAGCTTATACAAGTATCCATCATGCATATAATACCCATCAACAGCGCCCTTATCGCAAGCCAAACGAATTGGGGAAAAATAGGGATCATCCACATACTGACTCTTAATCAGTTCAAACCCCAGCAGCCTAGCATTCATGAGTGAAATCAATGCATACCTTCGAGATAGGGCATCAGCCACGACATTAATATTTCCTTGTTTGTACTTGATGACATAAGGAAATATCTCCAAGTATTCCACCCATTTGGCATGCCTTTGATTCAGCTTATTTTGTCCCTTCAAATGCTTTAGGGACTCGTGATCGGTGTGAATGATAAACTCCTTGGGGAGTAAGTAGTGTTCCCACATCTCAAGAGCCCGGATCAGAGCATAAAACTCCTTATCGTACGTCGAGTAGTTCAGACTCACACCACTTAACTTCTCACTGAAATAAGCTATTGGGCGTTTGTCTTGCATAAGAACAGCTCCAATTCCAACTCCTGATGCATCACATTCGATTTCAAACATCTTGGAAAAGTCAGGTAGGGCTAAGATAGGAGCTGCACACAGCTTCTCCTTGATGATCTCAAAACTTCGTTGGGCAGATTCACTCCACTTAAACTCGGTACCATTCTTCATACATTCAGTTAATGGAGCAAGTATAGTGCTGAAATTCTTTACAAATCTCCTATAAAATGATGCCAAGCCATGGAAACTCCTCACCTCGGATGCGGTAGCGGGAGTGGGCCATTCCCCGAATAGCCTTGACGTTTTCTTCGTCCACCTCGACGCCCTGCTGAGAGATAACAAAGCCAAGAAAGACGACTTTGTCCTGGCAGAATCGACACTTCTTCATATTGCCATATAACTTCTCTCGTCTCAGAATTTCGAAAAGTCTCCTAAGATGCTCAGCATGCTCCTCAAGGGTCTTGCTATAGACCAAAATGTCGTCAAAGTAAACAACGACAAAATGGCCAATGAATTCCCGCAAGACATGGTTCATCAGCCTCATAAATGTGCTAGGAGCATTGGACAGTCCGAACGGCATAACCATCCACTCATATAGACCATGCTTGGTCTTGAAGGCTGTCTTCCACTCATCTCCCTCCTTCATGCGGATTTGATGATATCCACTTTTCAGATCGATCTTTGAAAACACTATCGAACCATTCAACTCGTCAAGCATATCATCTAGTCGAGGAATGGGATAATGATATTTTACTATAATCTTGTTGATGGCCCGACTGTCGACGCACATTCTCATGGATCCATCCTTCTTGGGCACCAAAAGAGCTGGTACAGAACATGGGCTCATGGACTCTCGTACATAACCCTTCTCAAGCAATTCATTCACTTGCCGTTGCAGTTCTTTCGCCTCATTCGGATTGCAACGATATGCCGGTCGATTAGGCAAAGCCGCTCCAGGAACGAGATCAATTTGATGCTCAATCCCCCTAATCGGAGGCAACCCTTCCGGCAACTCCTCAGGAAATACATCAACGAACTCCTTTAAGAGAGCCATGAACCGAGGCGGAAGAGAAACCTGCTCTTCAGGTGTGGCTTCCTTCATGAACAGAATGAGAACTAAGTTGAAGTTCAACAAAGTCCTCTCAAGCTCTTCAAGAGTCATCACCAAGCTTTCTTTCTTCGAGCCATTGGCACTCGGACTCTGGTCCTTCTGCACTTGCTGTGGACTAAGCGGTGCTAGGACAATGCTCTTCCCATCTTTGGTGAATGAATAAGTGTTCTTGTATCCATCGTGCAAAGCCCTCCTATCGTACTGCCACGGTCTTCCCAACAGAAGATGGCTTGCACTCATTGGAACCACGTCACATAATACTTCATCTTTATAGGTCTTCCTAATTGAGAATGGAATACAAACTTGCTGAGTTACTCGTACCTCGCCTTGGTCATTCAGCCATCTCAACTTATAGGGGCATGGATGCTTCGTAGTAGCCAAATTCAGCTTTTCCACCAAGGTAGTAGAAGCAACATTAGTGCAACTCCCACTGTCAATAATAATCCCGCACACCTTATTTTGGATGGTGCACCGAGTTCGGAAGAGATTCTCCCGCTGTTCTTCTTCCAGCTTTGCTTCAGAACTCAAGACTCGACGAATCATGAGCATCTCGCCCTCATCGGCAAACTCTACATTCTCTCCCTGCGCACCTCCAGAAACTTCCTCATCCACCCCTTCATCTTCACGCTCAATCTCTTGAGTGCTCTGGATGGTCATCACTCGCCGATTTGGACATTCGGAAGCTATGTGTCCGAATCCAAGACATTTGAAGCACTTGATGTCTCGGCTCCGAACAGGGCGTTGCGGATCAATGTGCTTCTCCTTTCCCTTTGTCGCCTCAGCTTGAGGCCTTTGAGAGCCTCCTACATCCTTCTGCTGCGCACTCCACTTCGAAGAGGATCCTGAACTAGCAGCCACTGGTTTTGGGTAAAGCACCCGCGATGCATTGAGTTTGCTGCGTTTTCGCTGTTTTTCCACCTTACTGGCCAGCGTAATCACATCTTCCAAAGAGACATAGGGCTGCAACTCTACGACATCCGCAATTTCCTTGTTCAAGCCACCAATAAATCGAGCAATGGTCTGCTCCCGTGGCTCACTCAGTTCGCATCTCATCGACAACATTTCGAACTCCGTGACATAATCTTCAACGGACATACCTCCCTGACGAATACTCTGCAGTTTGAGGAACAAGTCTTGCTTGTAGTACTCGGGCACGAATCTTCTATGCATGATGCGCTTCATCTCCCGCCAACTATGAATCCCATCTTCCCTATCTCTTCTTCGTTGCGCCTTCAAGTTTTCCCACCACAGATTCGCATAATCGGTGAACTCGAGGGCAGCAAGTTGGCACTTCTGGGCTTCGGAGTACTCATAACATTCGAACACCTTATCGACGCGCAGGACCCACTCGAGGTACTCTTCAGGGGAACTCGTGCCTTTGAATTGCGGAATCTTTAACTTGAGATTGTTACCGACTCCCCTTTGCTGCCTTCGTGGACCCGGCTGCTCTTCTTCTTTAGGAAGCTCATCCTCCAAGTCAGCTTCATCTTCCACTCGAACATTCCGTCTAGGAACTCGATGTGCACGTTGCGGAGGAGCAGGCGCCACAGCCATTCGATCAAGAGCCTGGATCACCACATCGAGCCGTGCAGAGGCTCCTCTTGCCCCCGCTGAAGCCCAAGGAACTGGGCTTGCTCGAGTGTGAGTCCCCTCGGAACCTGATGGACGTTTTCCTCATCCATTGTGTTTCCCAGAATAATTCCTCACCAAACACTCGTGTATACACTCATTCACGTGTTTCACTCGGCCAACAAGAACAGAACCTTAAGCTCTGATACCAAATGATAGGCTCACGAACCAGAACTTGATAAGGAAGAAGGGTGGAGGGTAGAACCAACAAAACTCACTCGATAAGATGACTTGCCACGAGTAAGAAAAGTCGGGTTGATTCGCCACTCTCAAGGATGAACGATAAGAATCGAGGTTTTCGCCACTAAACAAAGGACTTGTTTAGATAAGAAAATAGAGGAAACGCTCTAGGCAATTTCATTCAAATATTCATCAAAGTCTGTCTCCTTCTCTTACAATAGGAGCATATTTATATAGAGGGAAGACACCCCCCTGGACTATAAAATAGGAAACTGATATCTGATATCCTCTAGATTACTTTCCTAAAATAGAATAATGTAATAATCTGAAATAGGAAACTTAAGATTGCTGACTCAAGCTAATATAGGAAATAATATCTAAATTAAGGGAAACTATATCATAGAAATATTATCTTCTCGTAACAGCTGAAGTCTTTTAAAATATGGACCATCACTTCGGGCTGGACTCCTCGTCTCCTATTTCCAAGCACTTAAGTAAGGTAAAGGGCCCGGGGAGAGTTGCAACAAGCTTCTTGGCCATGGAACGAGTGATAGGACCCGACCTAGATATGGCCTCGTCTTGGACTGCATTCTTGGGCACATCATCCGGTTTTTAAATTCCTGTTCGGGTCCATCCCGATTTTAAATTCCTGTTCGGGTCCATCCCGGTTTTAAATTCCTTTCGGGTCCATCCCGGTTTTAAATTCCAGTTCGGGTCCATCCCGGTTCTAAATTCCAGTTCGGGTCCATCCCGGTTCTAAATTCCTATTCGGGTCCATCCCGGTTTTAAATTCCTGTTCGGGTCCATCCCGATTTTAAATTTCTGCATTCGGGTCCATCCCGGCCACATTCAGGTCCATCCTGGGTCATCTGCATTCGGGTCCATCAGGTCCATCTCGGCCACATTCAGGCCTATCCTGGTTCATATGCATTCGGGTCTATCCCGGTCACATTCAGGTCTATCCTGGTTCATGCATTCGGGTCTATCCCGGTCATTGAGGTCTATCTTGGTTCATGCATTCGGGTCTATCCCGGTCATTCAGGTCTATCCTGGTTCATGCATTCGGGTCTATCTCGGTCATTCAGGTCTATCCTGGTTCATGCATTCCGGTCTATCCCGGTCACATTCAGGTCCATCCTGGTTCATGCATTCGGGTCCATCCCGGTTTTAAATTCCTTTCGGGTCTGTCCCGGTCTTAATTTCCAGCGTAATGTCCCGACATGTCCAAACGAGGTGCGAACAGCAGCCTTGGGGGAGCGGCATCAAAGTAGTCGCCGGGCCCAAAAAGGGGGTGCTTCTTATAATCTTTGGCTACATCCTCTAACCGAGCATGCAACCTAAGAGGGGCAAGCTGTCAGTACCCCATTTTGGCCCACCGGCTTCCTACATGAGAATCTCCGATCAAAGCCCGGGTTACTATTCATCACCCGGCAATCAGAGGCGAACGTGCGGTCACGGAGTCATAAACAATAGGAGAAGAGCTGGGTCCATTAGAAAAGCCGAAGAGAGCAGTCGGAAGAACTTACAGGTAAAGAACCCCGAAAACATCGGAGCTGGCACTGCGGCACTATTCATCACCGAATCATTGAAGCACCGAAAGGTGCCCAATAGGGGACTCTAAAAATCCCCTTTAGTGCCAAAGTGACCAACGACACGTCCGGGCGCATTTCCGGGGCATACCGCATAAGTCGGGACACCCCGATCTCTCACGGACGCCTTTTCTGACAGGGCTCGCGGGGCCCGCTCCACTGACAAGTAAACGCCCCCCTAAAACGGGCCTACAGGCACCCAGGGACCACTGAGGTCATGAGACAAGCTTCAGACGACCATTCGGAATCCCATAGGGCTCCTCGAGGGACGTTTCAGTGGTAGCAAACGTCCCCGACGAACCTTCGGGGCACATTCACAGAAAACAGAGACCGCGGCGATTCCCGAACACCTCAAGACATTCAGGGAACACTTAGAAAATCCCGATCACGAGTCCCTAGGCCTCCCTGGGCTAACGGTCTTCAGTCGGGGACAACGAGCCGACGATCTCCCACGAGGCGGAAGGGTCACCGAAACAAACATTAAGATGCACGGAGAGCAATCGGGGACCAGGGACACTCAATTCCACTCCGAATGTCCGAACAGGGCAAAACCGACTCTCGAAGCGCCGAGTCGCCCGAACGACCGTTCAGACGACGCATGGCGATATTAGGCTCATTCAAATCCTCTTCGTTCAAGCATTCCAAATCAATAAATTAATTGGACATCGGAGATCGAATGCGAGCTCGATCAAGTCTCAAGCGTTTTCCGACTTTTCTCTTAATCGAATGGGATCCACAGCTCAGCTAAGCCAAGCCACCAAGCCGCGGCTCAACCCCAAGCCACGGTTCAACCCCTCAGGACTCGGCTGGCCGCAATTAGCCGCGGCTTCCCCCCCATGGCCGGCGGCTCAAGGCTCCCTCCACCACAAATTTGAATTTCTCTCACATCCATCACCTCCCATCATCCATCCATCACTCCCATCACTCTTACCCTTGCTTCCCCTACACTCTAAGTGACTATTTCCCCTCCCTAATTGCCTTAAAATTTTGGCAGCCCTTGCTTAAGCCCCTAAGCCGTGATTAACTTCTCCTAATCGAGCCGTTAGCCACTCCTATAAAGCCCCATTCATCATTAACCTTAATCACTTCTTCATTCTCACTCTCTCTCAAGCCAATCTCTCTCAAGAATCCTCTCAAGCTCCAGCCCACTCCCACTCATTCGTCCAACCCGTGCCAAGGCCAAAACCGGCAAAAAGCGTCGGAAAACCACCCGGTTTTCCGGCAACCACCCGACCCGACTTCAACCAAAAATCACCAAACTTTCTAGCCTACATATTTTCCACCCCCTAAGTCCATTTCCGGGCTTAGATTTCTCATTTGGAGCCTCCATCGACGTGTTCTGCCCGTACGAAGAATCGGCTCCCTAGGGCGCTGTACGCGTGCACCGAGCCACCAACAACGTGCCACCACGTTCGAAGGGTTTCTCACAACCCTCACCCTCCCCCGTGAAGAGGTGGTCACGGTCCGAGGGCCGATCAACCGTGCACAACCACCGTTCATCCGTTTCTCTCTTACCGGGTTCGTCACATTTTTACCAAACTTTCTCTCACATTTTCAAGCTTGTCCAGGGCTTGGCACGTTCGGGACTACCCATGGGCATCTAGATCTGCCTCTTAGGAGTCCAACGAGCCCGATCTCGCGCCGTGCCGTGGCCGGAGCAAGCGTGCCGACCCGTTTTCCCGAAACTGCCGCAGCAGCCTCCTCTTGGGTCCTTCAAGCCGTAACGCTCAAACCGAGTCTAGCGACTCCCACGGCCACTTCCCCGAATCTTCTCCTCGTACGACGAGGCTAAGTAACACCTCTTCATAACCTAGAGAAGCTAGGACCCTCTATATGTGTTTGCATGGAATGATAACGTGATTTAAATGACTAAGGAGCATGAAAGACGTCGTTTTTCTTCCGGATCTAAGTTTCCATGCAATCCCATGCAACGTCCTAACGTTTTATCCTTTTGGCTACTTCCGAATGTTGTGTGAACGTGCATCTCATGGTCGGGCACGACTTATTTCGAGGCTAGAGAGCCCCTCGTGGTCCGTGGGGGTCGCGGAACTCTCGGCCATGCCTCCCAAAGGGATGGCCGAGAGTTCCCTTGCCCCTTACGGACGCACCGAGCATTCTTTCGCCCCGAAATTCGTTGTTCCCCACGTTTTGTTGTCTCGAACGTCGTATAATGTGCGAGCATGACGAGAAATACTCGGTATCTAGGAAGGAGAGCCCTCGGAGGATTCGGCCATGCCAAGGGACCCACGGCCATGCCCTTGCGATGGGGGCCGTGAGGCTCCTTGGCCTATCCGAAGCCTTAGGGCTCCTCTTCCCTTGATGCCGTGTGATTCCCGTGCATTATCCTTAAGATTGTCATGAAATGAGCTAATATTGTTTGTTGATTTCGTGAATATGATGCTCTTTGAGTGTCTCATATGTTTATTTGTACAAATCGGGGTCGTGTCGACGTCGATTTAGTAAAATGTGTGTTATTATCACGTATGTGTTATTTGTTGCATGCGAGGGACGGTTAGGAGCAACGTGAAAGACCTACCGAAGCTCAAATCGGGTCAAGGAGCATTCGGCCACTCACCCTTGAGAGGTGGCCGAATCATCCGTGACCTCGTGGGAGTCTCGGTTGGCCTCTCCATTATTCCAAAGCTGGTCCTCGGAATTGTTCGTAATTACATTCCCTTTTAATCGTTGCCCACGCGTTTATTACTTATTGGATATGGTAGACCCGAACCTCATCCGTCAGAACCGTAACCGCGACATGAAATAATAAATATCGAAAAATCTTACGAACGGGGTAAACAGGACGTGTCATTCGATTAATTAAATCACTTGGACTAAATAATTGGGCGAATCGATCCTTAATTTGTAAACGCATCGATGATTTACGGAACGGCGAGAATGCCCTTTTCCATTAAAAATTCACAATTTCAAAATACCGAGACATGTAACACGAATAGAATTGATGTCTAGCGAGTACTCACGTGCTATGACTCGAGTCCGGGCTCAATTTGAGGCGGCCCGAGTCGGGGCGCACGAGTCCTTAGACTCCTTCGTGTGACGCGATCTCCAATTTATTTCCGAACTTTGCAATTTTATCGTCCAAGGGCCTGACCGTCATTTCGCGATTCACCGATACCCTAGGCGTTAGGAAGTTGGAAACACTTCAATCTATGAACGAAGAGGGCCGCCCGTTCGGGCGCAAGTTTCATTTTCTCTGCCCATTCCGTTCACTTTCGGTGTTTCTATCTTCCTATCGTATATTTGGTGGGGGAACATTTTATTTCAGTTATGAACACGAAGAACCGGATTAATCGTGCACCCGACTTAAACAAACATTAGATAACGCATAGGCGACATGTTAGATTCCAATCTAGAGTCAAAACACAAGTTTGGCTAATTCGGTGAAACCGTAGCCACACTTAACTGAATAAGAGTCCTAAAACAAATTCACACATATAATTGGATTAGAACCATATTCTAGCCCGCCCTCTATGTTTGCCTAGGTTAAATACATTGTTTGTTAATCAACCCCGGTTAATAACTGATTAAATCACGTACATTCGACTTAATACACCATTTGTCTGTATTCATCCACGTTTGTCAGTTGTTATCTGTTTTCCATCGGTTTTATCAGTTTCCTTCTGTTTTCCATCCGTTTTGTTGATTTGTTGCGGTTCGGGTCCGAGCCCATAGGTTATGTGTTGCATGGGGTTCAACGCCCCAAATCACCGAACACGAGGTCCAACGTCTGCTAACTCACTGAGTGCGTGCAACCCGAGTGCAGAATGGGATCTAACCCCGAGTCACCGTCACACTCCGAATGTGGCCTATGTGGGAGGCAAATTTGGATTGGATGCGTGAAACGAGTTTAGATATCACCCGGGAACTCGATCGGTCCATCGGATACAGTGGGAACCAACCGATTCCCTTGCAAACCGTTGGATCGATCGGACCCGACCCCCGGCTCTTTGAGTTCGTGTTGCCTTAATTTACTTATCGGTCATTCAAAACACACGGTGAGCCGGAGCGGAATATTGGCCTAATGCGAACCAGTCGGGATCCACTTACTCATTCAATTGTACTTTGTAATTAGTCGAGAGAACATTGTGAGAATTCTATTTGTATGTTCGTTCATATACTTGTAAGGATCCCGATCGATGAGCGAGAGGTCCGAGTGCCGAATCGGTTAAGTTGGTCTATCCCCACCAAAGGATGAGTGAGCTCGGATATTCGTGGTTTCGGTTCACGCAGGGGATCGGCCATCATGGTTCGATGAACTGTAGCGCTAAGATAGTGAACCGATTCCTCGATGCACAAGCGTACTCACCTTTTGAACGTTTGGCCCAATTTGACCAATTCATCGAATTTACGGTGTCAAAACGGGCGAGTCGAGTACAACCCTAAATCACGCGGTAAATAAACAAAATGGCAAGCCTAGCAAGCTAGAGTACCGAAAGGGCGTGCGGGATATAGGCCCGCATGTAATAGAACCCCCGAATTCGGAATTTCTGGTTCCGTACGACCATTGCCTTAGAATTTAGGTGTACCTCGTACCCCTAGACCCGGGTAACTCACCAGCCCTCGACCTCCGGGTCGTAAAATGGCGAGTGGCGACTCCTTCTCACGTGCGCTCGTCGCGCGTCCCCGGGAAGGTGGACACTCCCAAGCCGCGTCGCATAGACTTCGCACATGCGTGCCCCGACGAGATGAAATTCGAGTGCGCACAACCACGAGTTGTGAAAATGGCCATCTCACGGACCCGGTGAAATGCCTCGTTGGCCGGCCCTAGAGAGACGCCCCGTTTGCTCGTCAAACTTTGGTCCGTGGCAAAATATGCCAAGAAGCCCCAAGCCTTGGTCCCTCTCGGCGACGACAAAATTGGTCCCGGTGGCCAACGACCCCGGCGCCCATGTCCCCCGCGAATTATTGAGTCCTATAACTTGGCCCCGGCGGCCGACCCTCGTGCGAACCCGGGACGACGCCTATTATTTACTTGGTCTCGTCCACGGGCAAACCGTCCGTGGCACGGGCACGCGGCGCTAAATTTCCCGGGATTAACTCGGGCGAGCTTCAAATCTGGGATTCATTCGCGAACGTCCCCGGGCCGAGTTCGTACGCCCGGGAGAGCGTGAAATTCGGATTTTGAACGTCCCCGGGCCACGTGGTGCAGAATTTCCCCGGTGTTAAAGCTTGGGTGAGTGCACGACCGTGAAAAATATGGATTTTAAACTCCCCCGTGCCGCGTGGTGCGGAATTTACCGTGGCGTGATTCGGGCATGTCCACGGGAATGCCCGGGCCGCAATCTCGGGAACTTCTAGGGTACGGTCACTGGGCACAGGGCACGGGGTGCGGTACCGGTCTCGATCAAGGGGCACGATCGCTGGTCGGGATCACTGGTCGCGGTCGCGGGGCACTGGGCAGCGGGCACTGTCACGGGTGACCGAGAACGGTCACCGATCCTTGCCGCGCGGCCGCCGGCCTCTGGTTCCCGGTCGCCGGTCACTGGGCGCGATCTCGGGTCAGTGGGCACGGTCACGGGGCACCAGGCAAGGTACGGGGCACGGTCACCAGTCACTGGGCACGGTCCCCGTCCACTTTGCACGGTCAAAGCAAGCCTACGCTCTGAATACATTAGCATGGGATAACATCATAGGATTCTGATCCTGTTGTGTTGGCCTCCGGGATTGGAGTAATGATTAACAGGGACAGTCGGGGGCATTCGTATCTCATAGTCAGAGGTGAAATTCTTGGATTTATGAAAGACGAACAACTGCGAAAGCATTTGCCAAGGATGTTTTCATTAATCAAGAACGAAAGTTGGGGGCTCGAAGACGATCAGATACCGTCCTTGTCTCAACCATAAACAATCCCGACCAAGGATCAGCAGATGTTGCTTTTAGGACTCCGCTGGCACCTTATGAGAAATCAAAGTTTTTGGGTTCCGGGAGGAGTATGGTCACAAGGCTGAAACTTAAAGGAATTGACGGAAGGGCACCACCAGGAGTGGAGCCTGCGGCTTAATTTGACTCAACACGGGGAAACTTACCAGGTCCAGACATAGTAAGGATTGACAGACTGAGAGCTCTTTCTTGATTCTATGGGTGGTGGTGCATGGCTGTTCTTAGTTGGTGGAGCGTTTTGTCTGGTTAATTCCGTTAACGAACGAGACCTCAGCCTGCTAACTAGCTATGTGGAGGTACACCTCCACGGCCAGCTTCTTAGAGGGACTATGGCCACTTAGGCCAAGGAAGTTTGAGGCAATAACAGGTCTATGATGCCCTTAGATGTTCTGGGCCGCATGCGCGCTACACTAATGTATTCAACGAGTCTATAGCCTTGGCCGACAGGCCCGGGTAATCTTTGAAATTTCATCGTGATGGGGATAGATCATTGCAATTGTTGGTCTTCAACGAGGAATTCCTAGTAAGCACGAGTCATCAGCTCACGTTGACTACGTCTCTGCCCTTTGTACACACCGCCCGTCGCTCCTACCGATTGAATGGTCCGGTGAAGTGTTCGGATCACGGCGACGTGGGTGCTTCGTCAACGACGACGTCGCGAGAAGTCCACTGAACCTTATCATTTAGAGGAAGGAGAAGTCGTAACAAGGTTTCCGTAGGTGAACCTGCGGAAGGATCATTGTCGAAACCTGCGCAGCAGAACTACGCGAGAACCAGCTGCTCCAAATGGGCCGGGGTCCCCCGGCCGCTGGGATGGCGGGGGCACTTCGTCGCCTTTCCCGTCCCGGTCGTACAATGTAAAACCCCGGCGCGGAAGGCGCCAAGGATCAGAAACAGGAGAGGCACGCCGCCCGCCTGAGGGACCGGGCAGTCTCGTGCGTAACCACAACGACTCTCGGCAACGGATATCTCGGCTCTCGCATCGATGAAGAACGTAGCGAAATGCGATACTTGGTGTGAATTGCAGAATCCTGTGAACCATCGAGTCCTTGAACGCAAGTTGCGCCCGAAGCCATCCGGCTGAGGGCACGTCTGCCTGGGCGTCACGCATCGCGTCGCCCTAAAACCTCCACGCCGTCGTCATCCCTCGGGGGGGATGAGGGGGTGCGTGGCCGCTATGGGCGCGGAAGTTGGCCTCCCGTGGCAAACCGCTGTGGCTGGCCCAAAAAGGAGCACGGGAGCGACGCGCTCCGCGACGCGCGGTGGAGGCAGTACATGGCCCCTCGGGCATCTGTCCAGAGCCGTCCCTTCCGCGTTGCTCGTTGGCCTTCCATCCAAATAACGCGACCCCAGGTCAGGCGGGGCCACCCACTGAGTTTAACCATATCAATAAGCGGAGGAAAAGAAACTAACGAG
>NC_045127.1:29431955-29454455 GCF_007655135.1 Punica granatum | reverse complement strand
CGACCCGGGAAAGGCAAAGAGCTCACGGGTTTCCCTCCAAGGGAGGTGACCAAATGCTCTCTGGCTCCTTTCGGGCAAGGAACGATCTTCTTGACCCGATCCAAGTTCGATTCCCGAGTTTCATCGTATTTTCTCATGTGCATGAAGTCGGTATTGTTTTATAGATTCCTTAAATAACTTGTTTGTGCATGTTTCCATGTTCGAATGCGTTATTCAAATCATGGCAATACCGACTTTCGTTTAATCGTGTCATTTATAATGTTTGTCGTTTAAGCATGCGAGAAATGATTCGAAATGAGACGGGGAAACCTCGTGGAACCCCATTCGGGCCATGGGACCTCTCGGTTATCTCCAAGGAGAAGTAACCAAGAGCCTCTTAGACTCGTACGGGTTGCATGAGGCTTCCTCTTCCCGTTTTGAGTCCGTTTTCGGCTTTCGTGTAATTTGCAATTTACATTATCGTCGCAATATCGCATGAAAATGTCTTTTCAAAACAAAGCATGCATGGATTCGGGTATCGATGACTCATTCGGGTCCATTCGGTTACGAGGGTAGTTTCGGTCATTGGACCAAATTATCCTCGATCTTTATGGAATCGTCTTGGCCGTCGAGTCGTGAATCGTTTTCACAATTAATGCATTCGGCACAACCCTTAAGCATTAATTCCACAAATGGGTTAATCGGAACGCTTACATGATTAAACCCACTTCACACTGATAAAGTTTACACGAATTGGCCATTCACTGATAACTCGCGTCGATGAGTTGTCAAATGACGTTGGTGCCCTTTTCAAACTTATCAATTTCAAAACCCAAAACGCACGGTCCGATGTAGCATGGACGTCTGAAAAGGGCTTCTGTGTCTCAACTTGAGTTTTTACCTGATTCCAAGTAACTCAGGTCAAGATACAGAATATCTTTCTAGATCACTTCCGGGCAGATGGACCGGTTCTTTGGCTTTTTCGGGGTTCTTGCACAACCCTGGACAATCCAGGGAATTGGTCGACACTGGCTACAGGCCAAGGTGGCCCACACTGCGATGTTTCCCCTTTTCTGAAAACAATTTTCAAATAAAGGGCAAAATCGTCTTTTCATAATTCAGCGACACCCTTAGGGTTAGCATGACAGAAAACACTACAGTACGGGATAAGAACTGGCTACCTGTTCAGGTGCAGGTTCATCTGCATAGCCTTTTCTTATCTAACTGATGAGTTTCTGTTATCCTAACATAGACTCGGGTAACTAGAACGGTTATCTCTGTCAGAAAACATGCAAAATGCTGATTAACCTTTCACTCGACTTAACCAAATCCTAGAAAATGGTTAGGCGGAACTCTAGGTTCCAAATCTAGAGTCAAAATACAAGTTTGGATCAATTCAGTGGTAATTCAGTGTCACAACACCAAATCACTGTAAAAGCAATCCACACACACGAAACTTGACTACGGACACCCGACATGTCAGGTTCTCAAACCAAAGCCAAATGCTAAAACATTGGCACGTGCTTGTTTGTCTAGGGTACGATTTGCATGCCAAAATACCCCGGATTAACAACTTGTTAATTCACGTAAACACGACAATAACAAATACCTTGTCTGTTATTAACATGTTGCTTGTTATCTTTCCGCACCTGTTTGCCATACGGGTTGAGCCTGATTCCTAGGCCGAATAATATTAGGGTTCAACGCCCTAATCATCAAGCACAGGGTCCAACACCCTAATCATCACTTATAGGGTCCAACGCCCTATTCATTGAGAGTGCATGTCGAATTTCAATTTTTCGGTGTTTCCCTAAACTCACAGTGAGTTAGAGCGGAATAATAACCGAATGCAAACTGATTGAGATTCACCTATTTGTAATTATGATTTGATGTATTTTTGAGAGTTCATTGTAAGGATTTTTGTTTTGTACATTCAATATGTAAGAATCTCAGTTGGCGAGCAAACGGCCCGAGAGTCGAATCATTCGAATCGGTTTCATGCTTGCCCAAAGGAAAGTAAATCCAAGATCTTGCGGTTCTAGTTAACGCAGGGATTCAACCTCCATGGTTTGATGAACTGTATCGCAAGATTGTGAACCAATTCCCCGACATATAGATTTACTTCTCTCTCGGCTTCTCAACCGACATCGTTTAATTCATCGAGTTTACGGTGTCAAAACGTGCGAGCCGAGCGCAACTTAATCCACGCGGTAAATAATAAAACATGCAAGCCTAGCAAACCAGAGTACCGAAAGGGCGTGCGGGATATAGGCCCGCACGTAACATGAACCCCCGAACACAGACTTTCCGGTTCCGCACAGACCAATACCTTAACAACAACTAGGTGTTCCATACCCCTAGACCTGGGTAACTTATCCGCCCTCGACTTTCGGGTCGTAAAATGATAAGTGGCGACTCTTTCTCTCACGCGTGTCCCTCACGCGTCCCCACGGGAAGGTGGACACTCCCAAGCCGTGCGATCCAAAAGCGCACATGCGGGCCCCGACGAGAGTCCACATTCGGGTCCGTACAGCTTGGCGACTCCACTGGAGACACACTTAGTGGGTTCAGGCTCGATTCGTTTACTTTGCTTGCATGTTTATTTATCGCTTTTCGCGCATTTTATTTTTCGCACATTTATTTTTCTGCACTTGCATTGCATCATCCTAGTGGAATTCTAAGTGCCTTGCCTGAAATCCGACGGGCGTCGATTTAGGAAGCTAGGTTAGTCAGAGGTTCCGAGTAAGGGAACGGGTCGAGTCGGCTCTGCCACCGAACCGGCCCCCAAAGATCCTCGCTCGATTTCAAGGAATTGACACCCTTGAATTGGGAGCCCCCATCCCTAGTTAGTGGTTGTCTTAGTAGAACACTGAAACCATGCATAAACAGGGACCGTCATGCAGGACCAAAATAACCTTCACGCCGCCAACCGACCCAAAAGTTGAGTCTTTGAGTCGGCTTGTAGTTTTTCTTTTAGGCGAGCCTTTTGTTGTTTTCACTGAATGAGTGTTGTACAATGTAAAGAACTCGTGTTATAATTTATTTTTCTACACCTGCATGCATGTTCCAAAATAACCTAGGACATCGCATCGGTTTAATGTTTAAGCTCCCCTTTTCAAACTATCTTTGCAAATTAAGGAACTTGAACCAAATCAATGCAATGGCATTTGCTTTTGAAAACTTATATACTGCATGCATTCTATCTATTTCTATGTTTGCATAGCAGCTGCCATGTCTAGCACGATAGGCGAGTCGTGCCAACCTTCGCGGGTAGACCACCCGCGGTCTTCCCTTCTCCATAGCGAGATGTGCTGTGACCAGAAGCCGAGTCCATCTCGGCCACCCACCCCGCACAATAGGCGAGTCGTGCCCACTTTCGCGGGCAGGCCACTCGCGGCCTTCACCCTTCCTCCACGGCAAGACGAGCTGTGGCCCGAGGGCCGATCAACCTTCCCAGGCGAAGTTAACCAACACTAACTTCTTCCTAACAAAGAGTGTCACCGCGTGATCGGACGCACATCCCTCCGCATGACCCCGCGCATATACTAGTGATCGAGCACGCCTCACACATGTCCAAACATGTTTGCACCAACTCATGCACGCGTGCTCAATGTATCGATGCACGTTTCTTGGTGTGTTGGCACGACGCCTACCAGGCCAGTTCGCTTCCCTACACCCTTGCATTGGAATTGCGAACAGTTCATGCTCTTTCATTGTTTCCTTCTTCCATTGCAGGAAATCCCCAATAAGAAGGCACCCTGAATACTGAACCATCACAATTGAGGCAACAAACGTCTCTCATCCAACTCATTGGGATTTCAACACTGAGTTCCCACCCTCCCTCCACAAAGAATGCTCATCTGAAATCCAAAATCGACTTGGATTCAAATTCATCCAAGTGATACTTCGAGGAGCAAGTCTAATCCTTCAACTGCAAAGACCGGAAGTGACAGCTCCATAAACAGAGCATGACCCAACTCTCGATCGCAGGAGATACCAGCACGGTCATGCCTCTGATCAAAGAATGGATCTCACCCGTCCTCTGCTGTCGCCGTCGACTAAGCACTGGAACAACATGCGCAGTCTTCTTTAAACTCTCTTTTGCTTTAATTTAAATCCATTCCTACAAATGGGTTCCCGACATGAACAAATCCTTCAATCAGGACATTAGGATAGTCTTTGCGACGCCCTATTAGTTCTGTTGGACCTGTTCGACTCGCCTGTCCTCATGGGACCCGGCTCCTCGAGCCTTCCCTAGGACGGCTGCGCAAGCCTACTCGCAACCAGGGAAAATATGCTTATGTGACCTTAGTCACGATCTAACCACTCCAGAGTGGTGATGACCAGATTCCCGGAAACAAATGTCGTCTGCACGTGGTACCCCATGGGTCGCGGGCGGGACAAAAAGGGATTTTCCCATGGGACCACCTCACATTTCTTACAACATATTCACCCACATAATCGCCTAATGCGTTGTCTTCTTTGTCATCCTTCACAGGGGCACATTGACCACAGGCAAAGAGCGATGCACGAGTTCACGCTTTTCCTGAGAACTTGTCTCGGACCTTTTCCTTATACTTTGGCGAGGGAGGTGTCCGACGATGAGGTACCCCCTATGAAGTCGAAGACGAGGACAATCGAGCGAATCACTCAGCATTGATGCAACCGTCTTCCTCGTACATCCAGTGGCTTCAACAGCGTGTACCCTTCAAGAGGCACGCGCTGTAAAGAACAACAAGAGATAATCGGAGACATCACACCAGGCGCCTACCACGGGCCACTTCAACAAATGAAGACCGGGGCATCCCCGATCAACATTCACACCGAGGCAATCTCGGTTCCATATTCACGGGGCAATTCTACAATTTCTTTCTAGTCAACAGGGGAAATTCGCATGCAATGCTTGCAAGGGCAAATGACACAGAGTTCAACTTCTGAGTGCACGAGAGTCAAACTTCCAAGAAAGCCGGCCCTCACAAAATAGGGCTAGCAACATGTAACAAGTCTCCATGAGGCGAAACACACCAAAGCGGCCTCGGCGATGCAAAGTCGAGGAGTTTCAAACAAAGACATGGGGTACAAAACAAACCCCAGCTGCAAGAAAAAAAACAGAGCGAAAAGAAGTGGGAAAAACCCACCAATGAAGAGAGAGAGAAAAGACGCGGGAAAAACCCGCCAATGAACAAAACAAGGTACTGCTGAGGTTTAAAACTCCGGCGCCGCCAATGCTGAGAAATCAACAAACCCCGACAAAAGGGGAGCAGTAGACACAACTCCTCGACGGAGACAGAAAACAATGCATTTGGAGGTTGAATCCTTCGAACCCTTCGCCCTTGCAAACTCGAGAGATAAAAGAATCGAGCCCGCTAGGTCGAAAACCCTTTTTGGGGCGGCCTAGGCAAAAGCTAGGGTAAAAGAGAGGCACGATCGGAAACCCTTTGGGGCAGTCGTGGCAAAAGGAAAGCTCTTCCCCTTTAGGTTGAGAGGTGCGGCCCCGAGGTGGGTGATCGTAGCAAAAGGATAGCAAAACGAAAGATAGATAAAATTGCCCCCTAGTCTTTCGCACATCGTGCGGACAAGGGATCCCCAAGGGAAGTGGCCAGTTTATCTATTCCAACATGATCCCCGATCGACTCACCAATACCATTCAACTGTCCAAGAAGGAACCTTCCTCAAGCACAGTGGGTAACTGAATACGCCGTCCAAGCAGTTCAGTACAACCTACACAACAGAAGGACGAAGGAAAATGGGGGTACATCTCACTGCAGGCGTGAACCCGTGTATCCTTTTAGCCTGGGACAACGTGCTTCCCAAGCTTTCTCTTTTCTCTTTGTCTTTGCATAACTCCAAATGGGTCACAGCCGCCCTTTTAACAGGCTACCACAGAGCCAAAATCCCAGACATTCCTCTCCGGGGGTCTAGTCATAACGCTTTGGAAATGGTCAGATCGAATCTGACCAAATCTGAACAGAAATCCCCAAGCAGATTGCAAATGCAGCCGCCCTACGGTACCCTATTGAGAGGGTTCAAAGCCGACGGGCGTGTCGAACAACCGATAGAACTGCTAAGGCATCGTCGGGGACATCTCGATATGCCCATACATAGCTAACAGGAACCCCGCGGAGGCCTTGCATCTAGGCCTCTAAGAACAGGACCCACTTGCACTGTCAAAGCAAAAATCTTCATGGGTTGCTCAGGCGACCCAAAACTGAAGATCTGCACGTCGCAACAACATTTTCATGCTTACCTGTGTCCATCACTTGTTAGTATTTCTCTTATGATTTACTAGTAATGCCAGGATCACAGGTATCACAAGCATCGCAAGAACTACGGCAGACTCTGATTCCCGACCACTCGGGATACGTAAGCGCTCCCCACCAGAGCTCGAGTCTCGGAATGCAAAACGTCGGCTTCCGACAAACTTCTCACAGAGCAAACATACTACTGCCCCAGAGGCAAGGCTTCGGTGAAATGACTTCATCCTAGCATCAACGCCGAACTGGTCATTCAACTGCACTGCAATCGAACAACGAGCGACAAAGCATTCTGTCACAGCATCACTTGCAGCGTCGACAAACACCAGCCTCAAATTGAATCACAATGATTCCTTCCGAACCTCATTCCATTCCCAAGCATTTGCACTCATATTAGACTTTGCATTAAACTACAAGTTTACTTTTCTGCATCCTTTCCGGGTCTGCTAACCCGTGCGAGTTTACTTTTCTGCATCCTTGCCGGGTCTGCTAACCCGTGCGAGCTTACTTTTCTGCAACCTTGCCGGGTCTGCTAACCCGTGCCAGTTTACTCTTCTGCATCCTTGCCGGGTCTGCTAACCCGTGCGAGCTTACTTTTCTGCAACCTTGCCGGGTCTGCTAACCCGTGCGAGCTTACTTTTCTGCATCCTTGCCGGGTCTGCTAACCCGTGCGAATTTTACTTTTCTGCAACCTTGCTAGGTCTGCTTGTTAGAAAACCGAACACGTGCGCAGCGGAAAGTTTAATTACGGTAAAAATCAAATTTTTATCGCGTGCTCGTTTAATCAAAAACTTTCAAGATCACATCTTGACATAAGAATCGCCTTCTAAACGAATAGATAACATCACACAATGAATCCATAAGAAAAGTTACGAACTTTTCACTAACCTTATTGATTCGAGTCGATCAAAATAGCCGTCCAAGTGTCCGGCCTCTAGCTCGTCCACACGAGCACGTCTCCACCAAGATTAGACTCCTCTCGACCCGTACACTCTGATCTAGGTCACCGATCTTGATCAGAATTGTCACGGAATGAAAAGATCTCTTCAAGGACGCCAAGGACAACACCGAAACGCCGAATCGGATCCGAGAAGAACTCCGATCAGCCTTGGGAGTTCACGGCAACAATTGTTCAGCCGTCTCTCCTCTTCCTCTCTTTCTAATATTAGGGTTTTCGATCAATTAACCTCTCTTGTTAACCGTAAGAACATATCTATATATATTCTTACCCTAGGGACTAAAATGCAATTATTAATTAATCCGAATTAATTAATAAATCACAAATGAGTCCTCACAATTTAAGTCATCCAATGACTTACCCTTATAGTTAGAAAGAAAGATTAAATAAGTCCTTGACACGAGTTTCCATAAATAGACGATCTATTTACAGAAACTCTCCAAATAAGGAAACTATCGTATTTCCTTAATTAGATTTATCCTTGATATTGAACTCGGCTTCAAGATGTGCTAGCACCCTCGCAACCACATTGTAAACCTCGTTCGATAATTAATTTCTAATTAACTTCCTTAATTAGAATTAATTCTTTTCTCGGTTTAGACACGCTCAATGTGTGTGACTAACTAGGTTCATCATCAAATGGCAATGGGATTATAGTATCAACTCATTTGATACTACCAGAAACTCTTTCCATAACCGAAAACATAATTCCCAAAATGCCCTTGGTTCCCAAAATTCACGAGTGACACCTAGCAGCATATCGTGACAATCCAAAAGATGACGAATGTATAATTGGAACATTCTGATGAACCTATGATCGTATATACCATGCACTGAATCCTTTCACTACAAGATCCCGATCTAGCTAGAGCTACGGTAAATGCCAAACTCTATAGCCGATCATATGGACTCTTTAATTTCATTCTTAGATCCATAGCACTTGAACAGAAACTCCTTTCTATTCAAGTCTATCTACCCCGGCCGAGGATTTCTCGATCCATAATAAAACTCATATCCATAGGACATTTTCCCTGTTTACTCAGGTTAGTGAATCCCGTCTTGATCAGACACCTAACTCCAAGTATAACTAACTAAGACCACTATCTGCCGAATACTCACGCTAAGCACAAATACATTAGCAGTAGCAAATCTTAATTACCTATACTTGAGATAGCGTTCCATCTCAGGTCTAAGGACTATATGCACTAATACGATCCAGACAACATTCATTGACATTAGTAAATTACCGTATGAATGTTATCTGCACGTCACGTTCGACTACTTATCATATAAGTATCCACATATCTGTCATGATAACAGTTATAAAATAGCATGAGACTCACTACTCCATCTTCATTAGTATCTGTATACTAATCATGGAAACAGATAGAGGTGACGATCTATCTGGAGAAATAATGTACAGTTAAGTCTCCTACGATCGTGAACAGTTTAAAGATATTCTTACCGAATTACTTCGTCACTCATATTCTTAACTCTTAAGAATGAAGCATTCAAAATATCTTAAGGACTTTATTCCAATAAACATAGACAATATACGAATAATATAATAAACATTATTGCCATAAAAGGAATTATCCAAATACATAAATCAAGCTCTAGGGCATATCACTAACAATCTCCCACTTGCACTAGAGTCACTCAGTACAGTATCTAAGACCCATCTTCTCAAGATGTTTGTCTAGCTGCAGCTGCGTCATGGCCTTCGTGAGTGGATCAGCAACATTATCTGCTGAAGCTACTTTCTGCACAGCTACATCGCCTCTCCCGATAATCTCCCTAATAATATGATATCTCCTCTCAATGTGTTTGGACTTCTGATGTGACCTCGGTTCCTTTGCTTGAGCAATCGCTCCAATATTATCACAGTACAGCTCTACTGGTGACGATATGGAGTGAACAATACCCAATTCAGTCACAAACTTCCGAATCCAAACTGCCTCCTTCGCTGCATCAGATGCGGCAATATACTCAGCCTCTGTAGTGGAATCTGCAGTCGTCTCTTGCTTAGAACTCTTCCAGCTAACTGCACCTCCATTACATATGAATATATAACCGGAGATAGACTTTCTATCATCCACATCTGATTGAAAATCAGAATCTGTAAACCCGTCTAGTCTCAACTCACCTCCTCCATATACCAGAACCATATCCTTAGTTCTTCTCAAGTACTTAAGGATGTTCTTGACAGCAGTCCAATGATCAAGTCCTGGGTTGGATTGATACCTGCTAGTCATACTAACAGCATACGCAATATCCGGCCTTGTACACAGCATAGCATACATCAGGCTACCTATAGCCGAAGCATAAGGCACCTGTGCCATCTTCTCTCTCTCCTCAGGAGTCTTGGGAGACATGGCTTTAGAGAGATGGATACCGTGTCTCACAGGGAGCAACCCTCTTCTGGAATCTTGCATGTTGAACCTCTTCAACACCTTATCCAGATATAGAGCTTGGGATAGACCTATCAATCTTTTCGGTCTATCTCTATAGATCCGAATACCTAGTATATAGGTCGCTTCGCCCAAATCCTTCATGGAGAAAGTATTAGACAACCAGACCTTTACAGAAGTGAGCATACCAACATCATTACCCATCAGCAGAATGTCATCCACGTATAATACAAGAAAGGCGATCATGCTCCCACTAGCCTTCTTATACACACATGGTTCATCTTCGTTCTTGATGAAGCCAAAGGACTTTACGGCCTCATCAAAACGTCGATTCCAACTCCTCGAAGCCTGCTTAAGACCATAAATGGATCTCTTAAGCTTGCACACCTTGGACTTATCCTTGGATTCAAAACCCTTGGGTTGGTCCATGAATATGTCTTCCTCAATGTATCCGTTGAGGAAGGCGGTCTTGACATCCATCTGCCAAACCTCATAATCATAGTGCGTAGCAACGGCTAGCATTATCCTAATGGACTTCAGCATGGCTATAGGCGAGAAAGTCTCCTCATAGTCGACTCCCTGCTTCTGGCGATAACCCTTCGCCACTAGCCTAGCTTTATAGGTCTCTACCTTACCATCAGCACCAATCTTCCTCTTGAAAATCCATTTGTTCCCTATAGGTACTATACCTTTAGGAGGATCAACAAGATCCCAGACTTGGTTCTTGCTCATGGAGTCCATCTCGGACTTCATGGCCTCTAGCCATTTAGAAGAATCTATATCTGATATAGCTTCCTCATAAGTGGTAGGATCATCCTTATGATCATTATCTCCATGAACGAACAACTCTTGTACGTTCTCATGGAGATTAAGGTATCTCGCGGGAGTATGAGTTACCCTACCAGACCTTCGAGGTTCTGTGACATTCTCAATCTGAATAGATGTCTCAACTGGTTTATCAATGTCCATCGAAATGGACATCTGATCGGTTTGTGGTACTAATAACGCCTCATCAAGTACTATCTGCCTTCCCATGCCACCTTCCTGGACAAACTGTTTCTCCAAAAAGATCGCATATCTACTAATAACAACCCTTTGCTCAGTAGGGAAATAAAAATAGTATCCAAGGCTGTCACTTGGATAACCAACAAACCTGCCTTTCTCGGACCGGGTTTCCAACTTATCGGTCTTCTGCTTCTTAATGAATGCAGGACAACCCCAAATCTTAACGTGCTTAAGACTAGGTGTCCTACCATTCCATATCTCATATGGAGTGGTAGAGACCGACTTGTTTGGAATTCTGTTAAGCAAGTAACACGCGGTTTGCAGCGCATATCCCTACATCGAAATTGGGAGATCTGTATAGCTCATCATCGACCGAACCATATCCAACAGGGTACGGTTCCTCCTTTCAGAAACTCCATTCAACTGTGGTGTTCCTAGTGGAGTAAATTGAGAAACAATACCGTGTTCCTTCAGGAAGTCACCAAACTCAGTACTCATGTACTCTCCTCCTCAATCAGATCGAAGAGTCTTGATGCTCTTTCCTTTCTGCTTTTCTACTTCAGCCTTGAATTCCTTGAACTTTTCAAAAGATTCGTGTTTATACTTCATAAGATAAACATATCCAAAACGAGAATAATCATCGGTAAAGGTGATAAAGTAGGAATATCCACCCCTAGCCACTTCACTAAATGGAACACACACATCACTATGTATGAGTTCTAAAACTTCCTTAGCCCTCTCCATCTGTCCCACAAATGGAGTCCTAGTCATCTTGCCTTTAAGACAAGACTCGCAAGTTGAATTGGGTTCAGAACCCAATGGAACTATAAGTCCCATCTTCTCCAACTTACTTATCCTATCATCTGCAACATGCCCTAGTCTAAGGTGCCAAAGTTGCTTTAAACTTGGAATAGATTCGGATACGGTGTTGATTTCAATCGTGTTCGGAATCGTTTCATTTCTAGCTCTAAGATAATAAAGGCCATCGTGTAAATAACCAACGCCAATAACTTTATTACCATAATAAATGTTGCAAACATCATGTCTGAAATCAAACAAGTATCCACTCCTAGTCAAACTAGAAACAGAAATAATGTTCCGATAGGCATTTGGTAAAACTAAAACACGATCTAGAAATAAAACATGTCCATCCAGATGTAATGAAGTCGACCCCATAGCTTTGGCCGCAACACTTGCTCCATTGCCGATCTTTAAGCAGACTTCATTCCTTCCAAGGACCCTACTGCTTGCTAGCCCCTGCATAGAGGTACAAACGTGTGAGCTTGCACCAGTATCAAGAACCCAAGCTGTAGATGAGCTATATGAACCATTGGAACTAACATAACAAGAGATAGACATACCTTCTAAAGGTTTCTTTCCCTTATTTGCCTTCAATGAGGCGAGGTACTGTTGACAGTTCCTCTTCCAATGTCCATCCTTGCCGCAGTGGAAACAAGTTCCCTTATTCCCAACAACCTTTGCCTTGCCCTTATTCTTGGACACCCCTGCTGACTGCTGAGGAACAGAGCCTTTCTTGGACTTCTTATTCTTCTTCCCAGTCTTACTGGAAGAAGTACCAGCCACAAGAACGATTTCCTTATCCTTCCTTTTGTTGTTCATGGCATTCTGTGCAGTGACCAACATGTTCAACAGCTCAGACAACGAACATGATAACTTGTTCATGTGAAAGTTCACAATGAACCCTAAGAAAGAATCTGGGAGAGACTGAAGAACTAAATCCACATGGAGTTCTTTGTCCATCTGAAACTCAAGCTTCTCAAGCTGTTGAATCAGCCTGATCATCTTCTGCACATGAGCTGCGACTTCAGTTCCCTCTTGCATTCTCGCACGGAACAATTCCTTCGATATCTCATATCGTGCGGTCCTGCTATTCTCCCCATAGAGCTCCCTGAGATTCTTCAAGATCTCACGAGAACTCTTCATGTTCTCATGCTGCTTTTGCAACTCATTGCTCATGGAAGCAAGCATATAGCAGCGGACCTTCGTGTCATCAACAGACCACTGATCATATGCGTCCTGCTGATCACTCGTAGCATCCCCGCCAAGGAGTTCAATCTCCTGAGTCTCCAGGATATATCCCAGAGCCTCCATGTTTAGGACAATGTTCAGGTTACGGAGCCAGTCCGAAAAGTTAGGCTCAGTGAGCCTATTATCATTCAGTATGCACGAGAGAGGATTCATAGATTTCATACTTATCATGACTACAGAAAATAACAAGATAAAATTAATGAATCTATGTATATATAACCATAATGACCATGGACTTTCAATCAAAATGGTCTCCCACTATCTTTTCGAATCCTACACTTCCAAAATAGGAAATGGGAATCCTAATCGAGAAAAATTCCTAGCGGGTGATTGAATTCTCATAAAATACTAATTCCCTCAGGTACCTGCCATTATTGGAAACATGTATTCTACAAGTGAACAACTCTTTATTCAGTACATCTCTATGTACGGCTCAATCAATTCGGCTCCTAGTACTCTGGACCTCAGGTGCCTGCCGTTATTGGTCCATTATACATAGTTAAGTCTAACCCACCAAACCCTAGATATCAGCTACCTCAGGTGCCTGCCGTTATTGGTAACTGACAATCTAAACATCACATGTTTTAAAACATTCATGCAAAAAGATCTCTTAGTTTGTCTCGTGCCCCCGTGTGTCCACGACCGACAATGAAACAAATTAAAACTCTCTGGAGAATGCTTTGGTGGAGAGCCATGACAGAGGTTCGCAACCTCATACCATTCTCGACTTAATATTTTAATTTGGAAGATTTTTTTTAAGGTGACCTAATTACTATTCGGTTTCACTTTGCACATTATCCGTATTCACACATCACATGCATAAATATGTACTCGGAATTGATAAAAACATGATCATGGACTTGCTATTAGCCTAATCCTAGAGCCACAAGAATTAAGCAAAAATTTCCTAAAGTCCATAATCACACACCATGCTCGAAATTTATAAAAGGAAACTAATAGCATAAAAGGAAATAAATTTCATGCCAATTTTGTAACTCTTTACAAAATATCCAAATGTCACATATTAGGAAATTTCCAATTTTGAAAAATATACAAGTTATCATATATCTAGTGTATCTTCAAAATTCCTTTTTGATATCAAATATCAAATTTCTAATCTCATTAGAATAGGATATCAAATATCCAATTTCCATAAAATTAAATTTTACGGAAACAATTTTGGTAATTAATTGTTTCGGAAATCTAATTTCCAAAATAGCAAAAATTGCTCGTTATGCCATTGTTAGGGACTCGAAACGACCCGTCACACTTCAGCCATTACAGCCATGTTCTGACCGAGAAGAACAGCTTATTAGCAAAACATGCCGGCAACTCTTAGCCGCTGTTCTTTGCACAAATGTCCAGCAATTAGCATTAGCTACCAGACAACCTAGCAACCCGTGAGTGGCAACCAAAAATTTTCTTCACCCACCAAGCAGCGGTAGTGATTCAGCCGAGAAAATCAATCTAATCGTATTGTCAAGGTCGGTCACGAAAACAATTACTGTGCCCCATTCGATATCGATTTATCAAACAATTTATTAAATCACAATCAACCACCAAAATTATGCACAATACATGTATCTAATCGTATAGAAGGGTGGCTCTGATACCACTGTTAGAAAACCGAACACTTGCGCAGCAGAAAGTTTAATTACGGTAAAAATCAAATTTTTATCGCGTGCTCGTTTAATCAAAAACTTTCAAGATCACATCTTGACATAAGAATCACCTTCTAAACGAATAGATAACATCACACAATGAGTCCTCACAATTTAAGTCATCCAATGACTTACCCTTATAGTTAGAAAGAAAGATTAAATAAGTCATTAACACGAGTTTCCATAAATAGACGATCTATTTACAGAAACTCTCCAAATAAGGAAACTATCGTATTTCCTTATTTAGATTTATCCTTGATATTGAACTTGGCTTCAGGATGTGCTAGCACCCTCGCAACCACATTGCAAACCTCGTTCGATAATTAATTTCTAATTAACTTCCTTAATTAGAATTAATTCTTTTCTCGGTTTAGGCACGCTCAATGTGTGTGACTAACTAGGTTCATCATCAAATGGCAATGGGATTATAGTATGAACTCATTTGATACTACCAAAAACTCTTTCCGTAACCGAAAACATAATTCCCAAAATGCCTTTGGTTCCCAAAGTTCACGAGTGACACCTAGCAGCATATCGTGACAATCCAAAAGATGACGAATGTATAATTGGAACATTCTGATGAACCTATGATCGTATATACCATGCACTGAATCTTTTCACTACAAGATCCCGATCTAGCTAGAGCTACGGTAAATGCCAAACTCTATAGCCGATCATATGGACTCTCTAATTTCATTCTTGGATCCATAGCACTTGAACAGAAACTCCTTTCTATTCAAGTCTATCTACCCCGGCCGAGGATTTCTCGATCCAGAATAACACTCATATCCATAGGACATTTTCCCTGTTTACTCAGGTTAGTGAATCCCGTCTTGATCAGACACCTAACTCCAAGTATAACTAACTAAGACCACTATCTGCCGAATACTCACGCTAAGCACAAATACATTAGCAGTAGCAAATCTTAATTACCTATACTTGAGATAGCGTTCCATCTCAGGTCTAAGGACTATATGCACTAATACGATCCAGACAACATTCATTGACATTAGTAAATTACCGTATGAATGTTATCTGCACGTCACGTTCGACTACTTATCATATAAGCATCCACATATCTGTCATGATAACAGTTATCAAATAGCATGAGACTCACTACTCCATCTTCATTAGTATCTGTATAATAATCATGGAAACAGATAGAGGTGACGATCTATCTAGAGAAATAATGTCCAGTTAAGTCTTCTACGATCGTGAACAGTTTAAAGATATTCTTACCGAATTACTTCGTCACTCATATTCTTAACTCTTAAGAATGAAGCATTCAAAATATCTTAATGACTTTATTCCAATAAACATAGACAATATACGAATAATAGAATAAACATTATTGCCATAAAAGGAATTATCCAAATACATAAATCAAGCTCTAGGGCATATCACTAACACTGCTAACCCGTGCAAGTTTACTCTTTTGTATCCATGCCGGGTCTGCTAACCCGTGCGAGCTTAATTTCCTACACCGCAAGTTCGCCGAGCCACCTCGCTCATGCCTCTTGCAACCTTGTCGGGTTTGCTAACCCGTGCAAGCTTACTTTTCTGCAACCTTGCCGGGTCTACTAACCCGTGCGAGATTACTTTCCTGCACCGCAAGTTCGCCGAGCCACCTCGCTCGTGCCTCTTGCAACTTTGCCGGGTCTGCTAACCCGTGCGAGCTTACTTTTCTGCAACCTTGTCGGGTCTGCTAACCCGTGCGAGCTTACTTTTCTGCATCCTTGCCGGGGGTCTGCTAACCCGTGCGAGCTGACTTTCCTACACCGCAAGTTCGCCGAGCCACCTCGCTCATGCCTCTTGCAACCTTGCCGGGTCTGCTAACCCGTGCGAGTTTACTTTTCTGCATCCTTGCCGGGTCTGCTAACCCGTGCGAGCTTACTTTTCTGCATCCTTGCCGGGTCTGCTAACCCGTGCGAGCTTACTTTTCTGCAACCTTGCTGGGTCTGCTAACCCGTGGAGCTTACTTTTCTGCATTCTTGCCGGGTCTGCTAACCCGTGCGAGCTTACTTTTCTGCATTCTTGCCGGGTCTGCTAACCCGTGCGAGTTTACTTTTTTGCAACCTTGCCGGGTCTGCTAACCCATGCCAGTTTACTCTTCTGCATCCTTGCCGGGTCTACTAACCCGTGCGAGCTTACTTTTCTACAACCTTGCCGGGTCTGCTAACCCGTGCGAGCTTACTTTTCTGCATCCTTGCCGGGTCTGCTAACCCGTGTGAGCTTACTTTTCTGCATCGCAAGTTCGCCGAGCCACCTCGCTCGTGCCTCTTGCAAACTTGCCGGGTCTACTAACCCGTGCGAGTTTACTTTTCCGCAACCTTGCTGGGTCTGCTAACCCGTGTGAGTTTACTTTTCTGCAACCTTGCCGAGTTTGCTAACCCGTGGGAGTTTACTTTTCTGCAACCTTGCCGGGTCTGCTAATCTGTGCGAGCTTACTTTCCTACACCGCAAGTTCGCCGAGCCACCTCGCTCGCGCCTCTTGCAACCTTGCCGGGTCTGCTAACCCGTGCGAGTTTACTTTATTGCTTCTCAAGTTTGCTGTGTCCTCTCACTTGCACTTCTTGCAAAACTTAGGGCAAGCGCCCTCTCTTTTGCCCTGCACTTTGCACTTTCCCTTAAGCTTAGCACTTCCCTTTTACCTTTGCACTCTCTACTTTCAACCGCGCACTGTTTGGATGTTTCCCTTTTATGTCATTTCATGTTACTGCATATGCTGTCTTCGTACATCTTTTATTTACTTTATGCAAAAGCTTGTCCAAACCTTATTTTATTTCTTCCTTTTTCACATTAGGTACACAATTCCCTTCATATCCAAAGAGGGATGAAAAGATTGTCAAGGGAGATGGCAAAGCGAATCACTCTGACTAAAACAAGGTTCTTCTTTATGTCTTTGGCCGAATCCTCTATCCGAGCATCCAGCCAAAGAGGGGCAAGCTGTCAGCACCCCATTTTGGTCCATCAAGCAGACAAGGCTCATCGAGAACGTACAATGCTATGACTCGAGTGTGGATACAAAAAAACGGCTCAACAGAGCGGAAAATCACTATTCATCCTCAAGTCGGTGAAATCGGGCAAATGACACATACACCTGACAGAAGGCTCTAGAGGTCACCAAAAGGCAACAGAGCGACCAGAGAGCTCAACAATTTCCAAAACCGGCATTTTCAGTATATCACACGGACGGTACTATTTTCCGATAGTTTGCTCGATCGTCGGAAGATAGTTAATATTGGACTTCAAAAATCCACTTCAATGCCAAACAGATGAAAAGTGTCCCCAAAGGCATTTTGCAAATCATCTGCTCTATACAGAACAACTTTCTGTATACAGACAACTTTTCAGTGGAAGTCCAAAAATGTCGGTTTCCTAGAGAAAAGTTAATTCCAAATGTCATATTCGGCCATGCTCCACCAACACAAAGAGCATGAACAATGCTTCAGATTGTCTCTTGGAAGTCACACAGACACTTCAAATGACTTCCGAGCGGCAAAACAAGCATACCCCTCTTCGGAAGAGTATAGCCGGAGACTGGTCTGATAGAATTACGGCAAACGAAGTTCATACCGCATTGCCCTGAAAATTCTAGCGGACATTCACAATTGGGCAAAACAGACAGCAAAATCCTTTTCAGTTTCCCGAGTAACCTCGGAGGAGCGGAAATGGCCATTTTCAGTGGAAATGCATATTCGGAGGCCCTTTTTACGGAAACTTGACGCTGGGTGTCTACCCTACACCATGCTAGCCTTCTCAAGGCTCAACGTGGAATCGTCGAAATAAATCACACGACTCATCTAGACCTCCCGAGCAGTGATTTAGAGGTCTCAGGTACACTTTTCAAGTCCTTGGAGATCTGATTTTGATAAACAGAGATTACAGTAATCTCCGGAGTGCTCAAGCAACTCAGAAATCATTCTGAGAAATCCAGTTTCGGCCTCCTAGGACGTCTCCAGCCTCACGTTAACATTACCGGCTTAAGGGACAATTGTTCACGTTGTCTGACAATTTATGTCAAAATGACCAACGTGAGATGCAGACACAAGATATGCTGTCAGAAGCGGACAACTTCGCTCTGGTTACTTGCAATGAGCAAAACCGGCTTCCGAGCCTCACACACATCCGGGACATTTCTCCATGAAAAATGTCAATCTTGGGCTCATTAACTCCGTTTTCTCGCGTATATTGACAATTCGACGTTCAATTCGAACCACGAACTTCGAATGCACGACCAATCGAGACTCGAGCTTTCTCCCGGTTTCTCCTCACGAGCCGTGGGGTCCACGGGCTGCCCAAGAGCAATCACCCCTTTGCCCCAAACAATTCGGCCTTATCCTCTTCCTCTCTTGCACACTTGCACCAAAATATCTTCAAGTCTTCCAAGATCACACTCCAACTTCACTTCCATGCCATTAATGCTTCTTGGCTCATCTTCATGAAGAATGCATGGAGGAGATTCATCCTTATCTTGCTTAGCAAATTCGGATCCCCATAAGCATGCCCTTAATCAAGCTTTTTCACACTTAATTGCACTTAAGCATAGCCTATATATTGTCCAAATATCATTAACTTAATCATACACCTTCAAGCACTCTCTCTCTAGCATTTCTCACTCAAACAAAAGCTCTCAAACTCTCAAGGAGTTCAGCAAAATCGCAGATCAGCAAGAACAAGCAAAACCAAGCAAAACTGGCAAAGTCTTAAGTCGGAATCCATCCCGGCTTAAATCCAAACGTTACCAAACTTCATATCCCACATGTTTTTGACCCCCTCTATCCATTTCTGAGCTTAGATTTTGAGTTTGAAGCCTCTAAACCATAGAACCAGCCGTGAACAAAATCTGGACAGATTTGGTCCTTCTCGGGTCAAAAATGTCAAATCGGGTTTCAAGCCTTTCCAAGTCGGTTTGAGCTACCAAAACCCATCAAACACCTCCCCACACAACTCTAGGGTGTCAAGGAGTCAAGAAGTCCAAGAAACACCCGTCGGTTTAACCCCAGGAAGAAGAAACAGCCCGACTGCCCAGTCGAGTCGAAATTTCTGACTGTTTGTACGGTTTTCTTGCAGATCGGGTCGATCCAGGACTCTTTTCAGAAAACGACCACCACAGCCACCTCCGGAGGTGAGTTAGCAGTCGGGAGCCGTTAGCCTTGCTCAAATATTCCATCGGGAGCCTCCGTGGCGACGTCCGACCCGACTTGTGCCAGTCGGGTCCGAAATTCCAGACGTGCTCTGTTTTAGATATTTTTGCAGGACTGTACGGGTCGACCCGGCAACTCTGGGAACAAACGACTACCACGGTCACCAAGAGGGGTCCCTTGGCTACCCAAGGCCGCCGACCTTGCCTCAAAATTCCATCGGGAGCCTCCGTGGCGACGTCCGACCCGACTTGTGCCAGTCGGGTCTGTCCAGTATTCCAGTCGGGTCTATTTGGTGCCATTCGGGTCTGTTCAACGGAAAACAGCCCAAACCCGACCCATCAACGGTCCAACCCGACTCTTGAAGGTCCCATCCCGCATCTCGGGACTAGGTATGACCATTCCCGAATTAGAGGAGCTAGGACTTTTACATTCTTGTTGCGTTTATGGAGTTATAAGGGGTTTTATGTATGTTTTATTTTCAAGTTTTAATCTTTATACATTTTCCATATTATATCATGCATATTTATCCTTGATTTATATGCTAGCATGTCGGGAAACACTTGGATCGTAGTCGAGAAGAACATCTCGACCCGGGAAAGGCAAAGAGCTCACGGGTTTCCCTCCAAGGGAGGTGACCGAATGCTCTCTGGCTCCTTTCGGGCAAGGAACGATCTTCTTGACCCGATCCAAGTTCGATTCCCGAGTTTCATCGTATTTTCTCATGTGCATGAAGTCGGTATTGTTTTATAGATTCCTTAAATAACTTGTTTGTGCATGTTTCCATGTTCGAATGCGTTATTCAAATCATGGCAATACCGACTTTCGTTTAATCGTGTCATTTATAATGTTTGTCATTTAAGCATGCGAGAAATGATTCGAAATGAGACGGGGAAACGTCGTGGAACCCCATTCGGGCCATGGGACCTCTCGGCTATCTCGAAGGAGAAGTAACCGAGAGCCTCTTATTCTTGTACGGGTTGCATGAGGCATCCTCTTCCCGTTTTGAGTCCGTTCTCGGCTTTCGTGTAATTTGCAATTTACATTATCGTCGCAATATCGCATGAAAATGTCTTTTCAAAACAAAGCATGCATGGATTCGAGTATCGATGACTCATTCGGGTCATTCGGTTACGAGGGTAGTTTCGGTCATTGGACCAAATTATCCTCGATCCTTATGGAATCGTCTTAGTTGTCGAGTCGCGAATCGTTTTCACAATTAATGCATTCGGCACAACCCTTAAGTATTAATTCCACAAACGGGTTAATCGGGACGCTTACATGATTAAACCCACTTCACACTAATAAAGTTTACACGAATTGGCCATTAACTGATAACTCGCGTCGATGAGTTGTCAAATGACGTTGGTGCCCTTTTCAAACTTATCAATTTCAAAACCCGAAACGCGCGGTCCGGTGTAGCATGGACGTCTGAAAATGGCTTCTGTGTCTCAACTTGAGTTTTTACCTGATTCCAGGTAACTCAGGTCAGGATACTAAAGATCTTTCTAGATCACTTCCGGGCAGATCGACCGGTTCTTTGGCTTTTTCGGGGTTCTTGCACAACCTTGGACGATCCAGGAAATTGGTCGACACCAGCTACAGGCCAAGGTGGCCCGCACTGCGATGTTCCCCTTTTCTGAAAACAATTTTCTAATAAAGGGCAAAATCGTCTTTTCACAATTAAACGACACCCTTAGGGTTAGCATGACAGAAAACACTACAGTACGGGATAAGAACGGACTACCTGTTCAGGTGCAGGTTCATCTGCATAGCCTTTTCTTTTCTAACTGATGAGTTTCTGTCATCCTAACATAGACTCGGGTAACTAGAACGGTTATCTCTGTCAGAAAACATGCAAAATGCTGATTAACCTTTCACTCGACTTAACCAAATCCTAGAAAATGGTTAGGCGGAACTCTAGGTTCCAAATCTAGAGTCAAAATACAAGTTTGGATCAATTCAGTGGTAATTCAGTGTGACAACACCAAATCACTGTAAAAGCAATCCACACACACGAAACTTGACTACGAACACCCGACATGTCAGGTTCTCAAACCAAAGCCGAATGCTAAAACATTGGCACGTGCTTGTTTGTCTAGGATAGGATTTGCATGCCAAAATACCCCGGATTAACAACTTGTTAATTCACGTAAACACGACAATAACAAACACCTTGTCTGTTATTAACATGTTGCTTGTTATCTTTCCGCACCTGTTTGCCGTACGGGTTGAGCCTGATTCCTAGGCCGAATAATATTAGGGTTCAACGCCCTAATCATCAAGCACAGGGTCCAACGCCCTATTCATTGAGAGCGCATGTCGAATTTCAATTTTTCGGTGTTTTCCTAAACTCACAGTGAGTTAGAGCGGAATAATAACCGAATCCAAACTGATTGAGATTCACCTATTTGTAATTATGATTTGATGTATTTTTGAGAGTTCATTGTAAGGATTTTTGTTTTGTACATTCAATATGTAAGAATCTCAGTTGGCGAGCAAACGGTCCGAGAGTCGAATCATTCGAATCGGTTTCATGCTTGCCCAAAGGAAAGTAAATCCAAGATCTCGCGGTTCAGGTTCACGCAGGGATTCAACCTCCATGGTTTGATGAACTGTATCGCAAGATTGCGAACCAATTCCCCGACATATAGATTCACTTCTCTCCCGGCTTCTCAACCGACATCGTTTAATTCATCGAGTTTACGGTGTCAAAACGTGCGAGCCGAGCGCAACTTAATCTACGCGGTAAATAATAAAACATGCAAGCCTAGCAAACCAGAGTACCGAAAGGGCGTGCGGGATATAGGCCCGCACGCAACATGAACCCTCGAACACGGACTTTCCGGTTCCGCACAGACCAATGCCTTAACAACAACTAGGTGTTCCATACCCCTAGACCCGGGTAACTTATCCGTCCTTGACCTTCGGGTCGTAAAATGATTAGTGGCGACTCCTTCTCTCACGCGTGTCCGTCACGCGTCCCCACGGGAAGGTGGACACTCTCAAGCCGCGCGATCCAAAAGCGCGCATGCGGGC